>NW_006159508.1:1714577-1721203 GCF_000334495.1 Tupaia belangeri chinensis
TTATATATACTTATATAAAAATATATATAGTATACTGTATATACTTTTATATACTTATATAATGGTTTCAAACATGGGGTAAAAACATCACACTTATATTAGGCAGATAGCAAAACTCAAAAGAAATAAACTAAGTGGAGGAAGATTGATGATTTTTTCCTGTGAGATAAAACATTCTAAGAATCCCCAATTAAAAGAGACTAATGATTCATGTGCATATTTACCAGCTAAACTCAGAAGACTGATTGGAACTAGAATTCCCTGATGATCATTTGTGAAAGTATGAATAATTAAAATGTTATAAACATGGAAAATTATAGGAGGCTCTGTATGGGTTTATTTGTGGGTAAATAAGGCAAATGAGAAAACAGTTACTAGAGTCATCCTATATAATCAACAAAACTGACCCAAAAGATTCATTAAAAGGTCCATTTCTTCCTTCAACCTACTATGTTTTTAGTAGCATGTCACAATGCTATCTTTGTAAAAAGTATTGGTTTCTGAGAAAGCTCATATGTTTAGTTTATTCCCCCAAAGTAATTTGCATACAAGAAATAGAAAGCCTATGCTGAAATGTTACAATAGGACTATTAATATTATCATCTATGGTATATTTAATTGCAGCCTAATTTTAAAAATGGATCCTCTTTATTTTACTTCATTTCATTTTTTTGGCATTTAATTTTCCACTGCTTTTTAAATATGTTAAATAATACTCTATATATTATACTCCTATTTCCATTTTTGGATGGGTATATATAGCTTCTGTTGGACAAAGTAATGTAACGCAGCCAGTAAGTGGCAGATAATTTCCAACCTTGATCAGTATAGTTACAAAACATGTGGTCTTAACCATTATGCTGTACTTTTCTATCATAAAACATTCTTTAAAATGAAGATAGATCTATAGAAATAAGACTCAAGTTTCTAAATTGTTTTCTCTAAGATTAGTTCTAAAATGTGTTAGCTGCTAGAGGCAAACACTCAGTGTTTGTCACAATATATCCTCCTTTATGTAAATAAAGCAAACACTGCAGGGGAATTCACTAACCTTACATCTAACTACTTCCAAGGACTGACTCCCCAAATGTATTCAAATAGTTCCTTACCTTTCAACTCCCATACAAATACAAATGAAATCATATTATCAACTCTTCATAGCAATGTCAATGTCTTTGTGTGTATTTATTATTTCTTATTTGCTCTGTATTTACAATGCATTGCATTCTGGTTTAATCTGATGGCTGTCACTCTCAACTACTCTTATGGGGTATTGTTCCAATCCTAGTGGACAGATAAAGGCAGCTGGGGCAATAAGCAATATACTTAAAGTTTTTTTCTATTCAATTGTTCTATATTAAAGCATTTCCTAAACAGACAAATGTCTATTCTGAACAGAAGATGTACGCACTTATGCATTTTATCATAGATGTCCAAAGCAATGCATTTCAGAGAATAAATTAATTTAACTACAGAATTAACACCATTTATTATTCTTTTCTCCGTTTTTTCTCACCCTTTGAAGGTTTTGTTATAGGGTGCATGTGCTCATCAGAGAGACACAGAGAGACTTAGAATCAGAAAGCTAGAAATCATCCCTCAGGGAGCATGGCCATGCCACCATCCCTTCTCCTCCACTTTCCTTTTGTGATTCTGGGTACACACACACATGCATTTGCTGTGAGTTTCAAGCTGCTGGATCCAGGGCTCGAACCATGGTCAGTCATATGGGAGTTCAGTGCCTTAACTATTACAACACCTGCTGCTTCCCCCAGAATTAGCTTTATCTCTGAAAGTCATGGAGTTCAAAGTTGAAACACATGAGATTTTTGAAGGTCCCATATAGTTTTATCTGATCTTTTTACTCTGTTTCTCGGCATGTAAAGAAGCAATAGTGACATATCTCAAAATAGCTCTTTTTATCTTGAATTTGGGAGGATTCCTGTAACCCTATGACTAATATAATCAGATGTTAGAATTAAGGAGACAAATATATGTTTTAATAAAACTTTTTTCAAATAATTATTTTATTTAACTTGTTTATTTATTTATGTATTTTAATTTGACCAGAGAGAGATAGAAAGAGAGAGAGAAAGTGAGAAAGCAAGCCTCCAGGTCTGGGACTCGAACCACAGTTGGCTATGTGGGAGTCTAGCGCCCTTAACTACCATGCCACCTGCCAGCCCCAAAATGAAACTTTTTTTAAGAAAAGAAAAAACATATATGTGATTTTGTTGAGAGTTTCAGTGCAGGTTGTCTCATCAATAATGAGATATATCAAGACACGATTGGTAAGACAATAGCTATCAACAAATGAAACCTAATAGGATATATAATAGTCTTTAAATCAAGGGACTGTAGTATATTTAATTCCACTTTCTCTCTTAAATCACCACATAGATACGAGTCAATAACTTCCTAGTAGCTTTTCCTCTATGAAAAAATAGAAGTGCTTGAGAAAGATGTCGGGAGGTACAAGTCTGGAAAACAATCACAAGCTCTCTGGATACCTAAATGTTGCTGATGTGAACATAGGCAATAGTAAATCCATTTTTGGATAGACCAAGAATCTATTCAATAACTTACTTCAGATTGGACTAATGTATAGATTCAAATCAATACTAAGAGATTGCCTTAGCAGCAATGTTCCCATTAGAAAGCCTCCATACCTGGTGGCCAAAGTGAGTAAGAATTGTAAAATGAAAGCTTATATAGGCATGGGACTTCAGCCATAATAAATAATTTGCATTTCTCCCCCTAAAAATACTTTCTTTTAGAGGTCAGACAGTGGTGCAGCAGAAACCTAATGCTCTGCTAGGCTGGCCCTCATGGGAAGTTTTTTTCTGATTATGTGTCTGGAGACTTCCTTGAACATGATGGTTTGCATGTGCCCTTGGTTTGAGGCCGGCTATGGCTGAGAATGGATCATGGTGTGGTGACCCTGTTGGGGATGCCTGTATCTCTATCTCACTCACAGAAGAAAATATAAATAAACTTAGTAAAAAAATATTCCCTTTGGGTCAGCCACAGTGGTGCAGCAGTAGCACAATGTCTGCATGCAATGCTGGAAGCCATGTAGAATATCAAGATTCCATTCCTATGTTGATCTGTACACTCTGTATGTGTGTGCATGCCTGATCCTGGAGCCTAGAAGAACTGGGGAAAAGATCATGGCATTAGACTGTTAGGGACCTCTCTCTCTCTGAAAAGAGAAAACGAAATAAACTTTTAAAAAGATAAATAGGCTCTGCTGCCTTGGCATAGTGATAAAAGCAGTACTCTGCAAGACTTGCAGTCACTAGCTATCTACAGGAATGGATCCCTGAGTCAGCTTGAAAATATGCCATTCATGCATGCATGTGGGCTCCCAGGATCCCGATAAACTGGTGGGCTAAGGAAGGAGGAGTGTGGGATGACAAGACCCTGTTGTAGATGCTTTTTCTCTTTCTCTCTCTTTCCTCTCTCATGTGTGTGCATGCCTGTGTGCTCTCTATTGCAAAGCAAATATATACACACATATCTAAATAAATACATAAAATAAAATAAGATAAAACTCCCTTTCAACTGAGGATACTCTCCATTGTATGTCTTGTCATCTACTTATTCTTCAGACCATATTTCTGATATAATCTGAACCAAGCATCACCTGATAACCTGAGTAGAATTAGAGTGTTCTTTTTTGGTGTGTCTGGGATTCTCTCTGTGCCTGTCTCTTGTAACTTATCTTACAGTGAACTACTAATTTGCTTCTCTGTCTCATTCATCTAACTGAAAGTTTTTTGGAGGTCCAACATTTTGTACAGAAGGTAGAGAATGGGGATAAGGGACCTGATTTCTCAGGTCTTTACCACTTGACTCAACATGTCATCTTCCAGGTCTTGGCATGTTTCAATATTGTTTGAACTTTTAACTGTATTTGTGGTCAGTCTCTGTTGGATTCAAACTTTTACTTTAGAAGAATGACCCTCATCCAATAGATGCTTTGGAAAAACAACAGCCCACAAAGCTGACCCCCAATATTTTTTTGTTAAAAAGTGTCTTTCACAATTTCAATTTCATAAACTTTCAAAAGTTCTAACTTATATGGCATTTACAGTTTATGACAGGATCCCCAAATCTGATCATCATAAATATATCATGAAACTAGAAGACAAGTATATTTCTGAAATACTAGACACTGTCTAATTCTAGCTTCAATTCTAGGATGTTTGATATGACATGTAGTAATGACAGCTTTTTCTTGTCCCTACATTGTTTCTTTGGTTGGAAACATAAATTGACTAGTGGATAGGCTGGGAAATACATAGGAATTACCAGTCTGCACAGCTATAGACCTCTTCATAAGTAACTGCCTTGCTAATCTCTGATAAAAAAAATTAATAATCTAACATTTTTGTTATAGGCAAATAATGTCTTGGTAAAACTACATTTTTCTTTAACCACTAAAAATTTAGGATCTACATTGAGATATGCTGTTAGCATAAACACATACTGAATTTTGAAGACTTAGTGTAAACAAACAGTTGTTTGGGGAGAATTCATTTACATAAGCAGATAGACTTTCTTACTAATTTTCACAATTACCCTTGTCAAAATGACTTGCTTTTTGATTGAACTGCTGGTCTCACCTAGTGTCTATACTTTCTTGATAATATATCTATAGTAATTATAAATACAAAAGGTCTATTTTAGTACATCTCAAAATAAAAACATAAACTTAAAAGAGAATTTTCTAAGCAGAGGAACCTAATGGATAGCAATAACATTTAAGCCCAAGAAAGCATAAATAGTCAAATAATAATGGTAGAGAACTAATAAGAGAAGAGAATCATCTTGTCTAAAGCAGATTGCTATTTGGATTTTAAAAGAGTAAGTTCCACCAGGCTCATGAGCATGCATTCCCAAAATCCCCAATAGAATGGAGAAATGGAGAAAAGATTGCAGCATGATTGGATCCTATGGGGGGTGCTTTCCCCTTCTCCTTCTCTCTGTTCTCTCTCTCTTGAAAGTATAGGTGTCCCACTTATAAATAAATAAATAGCTTCAAAACCAAAATCCTAATGGATAGTCTGGGTGTCAATTCACCATATATTATTACCCATAGAAGAATCAGTGACAAAATTGATTTCAGAGAAAACAGTTCTTACCATTTTCATTTGGTAACTCATTCAAGAAGAAGATAATTCCATAAAAGCAGCAGAAAATAAACAAAATTAAGTTTTGCACTCCTGATAATTATGTTTTTTTTATAAAACAGAAAGGAAATGTGTTTACAAACTAACAGTAATATGATCATTTTCAAATCTTTGTTCCTCAAGCAAGGATCATCTTACTTCAAAGTATATAACCCATGTGGAATTTCTACTGACAATAAAATTACAACAGTACAGCTGCTTGTCAGCAATGTCATGGCGTCTTTACATGTGAAGGTCATAACATAAAATTTAAGGTGATGGTACCAGCAGATAGTATAATAGTTTCATCAATGGACTCCCATGTAGTTGACCATGGTTCGAGTAGCAGACTTGGAAACTTGAAACTCACGCATGGTGCATCTGTGTGTGTGTGCCCAAAATCCTGAGAGGAGAATGGAGAAGGGATTGTGAAGGGGCCATGCTCACTCCTCCCATGGAGAGTGAATTCTTGCTTTCTGTCTCTGTATCTCTCTCTGGAGAGCACCCATGCTCTGCAGCAAAAAAGCTATAAAAAAATTCAAGGTGACAAATGAACTATGAACTGAAAATCTTTTGATAAATATTTCTCATAGTACTTCACTGAAATATTAACACTCGTCAAAATATTGCTGTACTAAAATTAGAATCAATATTAAAATGTGAATAGTTTTTTCTAAAAAGTGTTCCTTAAGCCATTCACTATGCATACAATTTATTTTGTGCGATTAATTACAAAATGATATGATATTTTTTCTTCTTCAATGTTTTAAATTTCTTACAGTTAACATCAAAATTAAATGAAATCTCTTATTGTCTTAATCAGAGAGAAAGAAAAGTACTTAAGTACTCTCTGGAATAATAATTATTGTTTGTATGTGTGTGTGTGGTGTGTGACTGATCAAGAGTGATTTATACTTTTCTCTCACTGTGCATCTGAATTAGTACGGCAAACTCATTCATATATTGTTCAAACACACACACACACACACACACACACACACACACACGGCACTAAATTCTGCTATGGTAAAAACAACAAACAAAAAACTAAAAGCTTACACACCAAAAGTACAGTTTTTCTGCTTTGTTTTCTTTGTTTTTAGTTTTTTGTCATAGGATGTATGAACTTACCAGAGAGAGACAAAGAAAGATATATATAGAGAGAGGGAAAGTGAGAGATAACCCTCCAAGGAGGGTGACCACACCACAATCCCTTCTCCATTCTCCTCTCAGGATCACAGGCACACACACATACATGCCCAGCATGATTATCAAGATTCTGGGTCCACCCTGAAACCAGGGTTGACCATGTGGAATTCAGTGCCTTAACCACTATGCCACCTTCTGGCCCCATTGACACTATTTTGTCTGAATAACATTATTCCTCCAACTTCTCTTTTCTTTTCTTTTTCTTTTCCTTTTCTTTCTTTCTTTTTTTTTTTTTTTTTGAGA
>NW_006159508.1:1721214-1726392 GCF_000334495.1 Tupaia belangeri chinensis
TGTTATAGGGCACATGCACTCACCAGAAAGACAGAGAGAGACAGAGAGACAGAAAGCAAAAAACCCCCCCCAAGGGGGATAGCCATGCCACAATACCTTCTCCTCCTTTCTTCTCTCAGGATCTTGGGCACGCACGCGCACACGGCCAGCATGAGTTTAAGCCACCGGGTCTGGGACTCGAACAGCTTTCGACTACGTGGAGTCCAGCAACATAGCCATTACACTAACTGCTGGTCTCCCTCCAACTTCTCATAAGAAAATCAGAGAATTATTTGTGTCTGTGTGTGTGTATCTGTGCATGCATGTGTGAATATTCACATACCTAAAAAAACTTAATAACAAGTAATTAGGTTAGAGACTGCTATTCCTAATGGCGATTTGAGTATTTATTAAGAAAACTTAATAGGTTTTAAAACAAGTACATATTATTTTGGTGTATCATGGGTACACTTACTAACATAAGGACTGCTAATAAGCATTAATGAATAAACTCAATGAACACCCACAGAAAAGAATACCTCTGCTTGGTGTTCTTGGATGAAGTAACTACTTCATTAATCTTAATATCAACACTTTCTCATTATGTATGTGGTACTGGTAGTTAATAAGAGAAGAAAAAAAAAAACAACACTGCCACCAAAATGCCTTCCCACGTTCATCTGGCAACACTAATTGCTACCCAGGTTCTAAGATAGTTTGAAGAGAAAATCACAGGTATTTGTTTCTCTCACTCATTTTTTTCCCCTATTTTCTCAGAAAGAACAGCTAATGATGTGATTCTTAGCAAAAACTGAGGAAGCCAAAGTCAAAATAGTAATTCAATTATTAAGAAGATTGAAATTCCAAAGAATTATAAAAAGCACTTTAAAGAAGAAAACCTAATTTCCTCTATTCCATGTCTTAGCTGACAGCTTCCTACTTACCCAACCTTGCCTAAGCCTGTGACTCTTGATGTGAATATCAACAACTCTTTTTTTTGAAAAATAAGTTTAACCTTCGGAGCTTTAACTGTGTTCCTAATTTCATTCTAGTCAATAAAGTTTAAGAATAAAGGGAATTGAGATGAGGTTAGTATGGCAGAGAAAATGGATTATGGGTTAGGATGACCAGCTGAATTCATATTGGTCTCTTCTGTAGGTAGACATGACCACATGATGAAAATACAGACAATGAAATGTAAAATAAAATTTTTGAACAGGCCTCCTGGGAAAGCTTTATAAATGGGATCAATTCAACTGGCATATGACTTTGGATTTTTTTCCTTTGCATTTTAAGTACTTATTCCAGAGAAGAAGATACAATGTCTCGAGAAGTTGCAGCCATCTTTTGATAATGAGAACACCTCAAGATAATCAAATTTTTTAGAAACATTTTTCAACCTCTTCCTTCTCCCACAGACAGTATATGATCCAGCTCTTCCACATTGTTCCTTGTCTTATCTGTCTTTTCCTCCAATTAGCTCCTTGATAGCATAGATTGTGGCTTCTCATCTCTATAAATCTGGATATAGGCCAATACTGGGCACAAAAATGGTACTCGAAATAATTTCAAGATCTGTGTGGGTGGTTCAGCCTGATGGCAAAGTCAGGAGCAAACTGCACGGTGGTACTGGATGCCAACATGATGAACCCTGGGTTCACTTTCTCAGCTTGTCCTAAGAGCACACTGTGCATGTGTGCAATGCTCAGAATCCTGACAAGATGGGAGGGGCTTATGAAGATGAATTGCATCCCAAGTCCCTGTTAAGGATGCTTCTCTCTTCCCTTTTCTCTCTTTCCTTCTCTTTCTCTCTCATGCACACACATGCACTCTCAATCATAAATAAAAACAAGTAAACTTGAAAAGAATGATGTGTGTGTGTGTGTTTGTGTGTGTGTGTGGTCATCTCATTTGATTAGTATGCCACTCCAGTCTAAAATGAGGCTCACTCTATGTAAGGTATATTTGCACAGACAATGTCAAATTGAATGTTTGTATAGGTAGTTAAATTTACTCATTCAACATTTATTGTGAAACTATCATAGAGCAGGCATTACGCTGAGACTGAGGACACACAGTAAAGAGGACATTAGTTGTCTCTGGGGAGTTCACATTTTAGTGCATGCCATTAATAAATACTGAAAAGGCTGCAAAGAGGTGAGTAAAACATGCTTTGGTTCAGTCTAAAAAATCAAAACATAAAGATTAGATTAAACATTTCTCATTTATGCTTACTTATCATGGAACAATATATGGCAATTGTTAAACATATATCAGATTGACTTTGTTGTCTTAAGTAATTATAACATATACCACTGTTAACACCCTTTTACTGTTTCACTACTCATATAGCACAACTGCCTTGCTGACAAATAGATTCAACTGCCTATTCCTGGGAGCTCTTCCATAATTCATACAGAGTTTTATCCATTGTTTAAGAAAGAATATTTCAGAAGGGTTAAATAAATAAGGAAAATAAATTAGATGAAGTATCCCAGGAAGAAAGATGTAAGAATTGATGATCATTAAACACTGCAGATATAAAGAACATGAATATGGGCACATTGGGAACGTGGAGGGTAGAAGTTACATGAATGTACATAATAAATATCAATATATTATAAAGGCACCCTCTTTGTTATTCAAAAATGAATATAAAGAGAAAAAATTTTCTTTAGTCATCGATTATATCTTTTTCACTCTTTGTAGCCAATATGCCATGAAGCTTATAAAGAAGGTAACTCTAAGTTATGGGAAAGGGAGGAGAGTTCAACGTGATACTAAAATAGTAAAGCAGGTACAAAAGATTCAATTAAATGCCAGAATATCTCCAGCAATAAAATAGTTTACAGCTCCTCTGCGCCAGACTCTGTTTAATAGTATGAAAAATGTGAAGCTGAGTCCTCTGAGGGGGAAAAAAACTGTCATCTAGTGTTCCAGAATTAGAGATGTATTTCTTTAGACTAAAATATGTTTTTTCTTTTTTTCAAAGTTTGTCAAATTGCACAACTTCTTAGTGCCTCTATCTCACAAAATCAAAGTTCTGAATTGGTGTAAAGAGTGTAGGGCAGAAGAGACCCTGGGCATCTGAGGCAGGGGTCAGGGTGGAACAATCCAAAGACAAACATGCCTCTCTGGGCAAGGGCTGGGCAAGGGTCAGAACCCTTCCAGGAAGGAGAGCTGACCTCTCTACTGAAGAGGGATGGCTACACGCCTACTTGCTTCACTTTTATGGATCAAAATCATAAACCAAACACTGTATTATAAACCACCGCAAGCTACCACTCAGTACCCTTCCAGGATGTTTTTTTTGTTTGTTTGTTTTTGTTTTGTTTTGTTTTGTTTTGTTTTGAGAGATTTTCACTGTAGGACGCGTGCGCTCGCCAGACAGACAGAGAGAGACATAGAGACAGAAAGCGAGAAATCACCCCCCAGGGGGGATGGTCATGCCGCAATCCCTTCTCCTCCATTCTCCTCTTGGGATCTTGGGCACGCACGCACACGTGCCCGGCGTGAGTTTTAAGCCACCGGGTCCGGGACACGAACCGCGGTCGACTACGTGGGAGTCCAGCGACATAGCCATTATGCTAACTGCTGGTTCCCCCAGGATGGTTTTTGATGAAAATGAATTCCATTTAAAGAAAAACAGTCATGTACAATGCATACTTTTCTCTTCTTTTTTTTTTTTTTCTTTTTTTTTCTTTTTTTTTTTTTTTTTTGTCACTGGTGTTGACAAAGTGGCTCTAAAACCAGGCTTGATCTGGTTCTGGCATCTTTTGAAACATATACAAAGACATAAGTGAGAGAACATTCAAAGCCCATTTTACTTTGAGCAATATAATTTACTCTGTGGGAATCAGAAAAGCAAAATTAGAGAGAAATGAAGGCTTTGGTTAGCCTGACAGGCCTGCCTGTCCTTCTGTTTGATTGGTTTGCTTTTCATTTTCTGCACTACAACCTTGGGTTTTATAACAAACTTGCTGCTTCAGTTGAAATATGCTCTTGTCACTACAAAATGTATTTTGTATTCCCAAATAGAACTTGCAGGACAGTAGCACAATTACATTCCAAAGAAACATACACATTTGACCTATTACAAGTTCAAAGAGATACGTATTTTACCCCTTTCTGTTAAGACAGAATTGAAGGAAAATATGACCAAAGGCTTACATATATAATGTACTGCACAAGTCAGTACATTGTAAAATCTGTGTTCTTCTAACAAAGTTTACCTCAGAGAAAAGAACTTGGGGGAAAAAAGTGTTTTTTCCCCCACAAGATTTGTGAAGTTTTATGGAATTGATGAGTTTTAGTACTTTGGAGTGAAAACTAGATTCCTACAATCTGCATTTGATGGTCCAGGAGATGAGATCAACAAGTACTGTCAAATGACACGGGCCCACATTTTAGTTTTCTGGTCTCAGAGCAATTCACTCCTAGGTGTAATGCTTTTGGAGAAATCTGACAAACACTATCTCAAGAGAGTTAATCAGAACTGACATGAATAGTTTAAAAGTCACATTGATAGTATGTACTCTTGAAATAATGTGATGAGACTGGCATTTTACTTCTTGTGGTCTTCCTCCCTAAAATTTCCATCTACTCATGATAAAAACACTAGACAACTTCCAACTGAGGGATGTTCTACAAAAGGACTGATCAAGTTATTGTCAAGGTCATAAAAATAACCAGGAATGTCTGAAAAATTGTCAGTCAAGAAGAGTCCCAGAGCATATGAGATGAAATGCAATATGGTATTTTGAATGACCTTTTTGGACAGAAAAAGAACATTAGATAAAAATTAAGGGATATCTGAAATAAGTGTTGCCTAGTGATAATGCATCAATACCAGTTAATTAATTACGGCAATTAGACCATATTCATGTATGATGTTAATAATAAGAAAAACTCTGAGTGAGGTATATGAGAACTCTGTACTATCTTTGAAACTTCTCTGTAAACTAAATTTATTCTAAAATAAAAGCTTAGTATATGTGAAAAAAACAAAAAAAGAACAAACTGTTTTTCACCATGGACAGTACAATGGAATTCGTGGAAATGTCTAATAAAGAATTCAGGATATTCAGTGACAAAACCAACTGAGATTCAAGAGAAGAGAGACAACAAACTCCAGAAAATACAAAAGAAAAAAAGACAAGTAAATTCCAAGGAGATGAGGAAGTTCTTCCACGATTTGAA
>NW_006159508.1:1729754-1749932 GCF_000334495.1 Tupaia belangeri chinensis
TCTGTAAACTAAATTTATTCTAAAATAAAAGTTTATTATATGGTAAAAAAATTCCTATGTGGTGAAATTAACATCATTTACTTACTTTACAGACGAGAAAACTGGGAATCAATCTAATTTTAAAAAATTGAGGAGTACAACTATACATATAAGTAGAATAAATACCTAGAGTCAGATATTCTCATTTCCAGGGCCAAAATTATTTTTACCGTATTTAATGCCTGAGCTTCTTAGAGTTTAAAAACACATTGAGACTTGCAATTCAACAACAGATTGGCTTACTACTCAGTTCCTTCAAGTCTTTGCTCAAACCTCACTTCCCCAATGTATTTAATATAGCACAGAACTCCTGACTCCCCTTCACCTGATCTCCTTTCTCTTTCCATACAATTTCTACCTTCTAATACATTATTCTTTAATTTTTGTTAGGATTTTTTTCTGATTGTCTGTTTTCCCTCACAACAATATAAGCTCTAGAAGGTCAGAACTCTTTGCTTACTATATTTACTGATCTATCCTGAGCACCAAAAGCAATGTTTAGCATACAGAAGATTCTTTTTTTCTTTTTCTTTCTTTTTTTTTTGGAGAGGTTTTTGCTACAGGGCACATGTGCTCGCCAGAGAGACAGAAAGTGAGAAATCACCCCCTAGGGAGGATGGCCATACCACAATCCCTTTTCCTCCATTATCCTCTCAGGATCTTGGGCACGAATGCATATGCACCCAGTGTGAGTTTAAGTCACCGGGTCCAGGATTTGAACCGTGGTCAACTACATGGGAGTTCAGCAACATAGCCATTACACTAACTGCTGCTCCCATACAGAAGACTCTTAATGAATGTCTTTAAAAGACGGAATCAACCGATCTCAGGCCAGTAATAATTTCTTGGGATATATTTTGTATGCTTTGAGCAAAGACTGTATAAACTAGATTCACAGGATTCATTTAACAGAGACAGAAAATTGCTTCTTTTTTGAAGCCTACCTGATTTTAGATGGAGGTGTGCACTATCTTTTCTTAATCTTAGTTTTTCATTGCTTTTGATCTTTTACTTCCCCAAGTCTTTCTCCTGAACTTGCATTGCTTAGGCTAACTGCAGTGTCAGGAATTAGTGATGCTTAGTTATCCCACTTTATCTATTGTTATTTTGCAAAGAGTTTTTTTTTTTTTAAGAGTTTTTATAATAACAAATATTCATAACTTTTCTAAAAGCCTGCAAATTTAAAGAATTAGATCTCATTTTTTTTCTACATATATCCTAACTCTCTGTCTATAGAAATTGATATTATGACAGGATTACTGAGGAACCCTAAAGGGTCTCCTATTTTTCCTTCCTTCACTCATATTGCTTGGTCTTTCTCCTACTATTGAAATTAAAGAACATCTCTCAACAGCATATCAGTCATAATTATGCCCCCTTCCTCCTACTGCATACCTATCAGAAAATTGTGAGTACAGTAAAGTATGTTGTAAAAACCTTCTTTCTTTTTTTTTTTTTTTTTTTGAGAGGTTTTTGCTATAGGGCGCATGTGCTCACCAGAAAGACAGAGACAGAGAAACAGAAAGCGAGAAAGCACCCGCCAGGAGGGATGGCCACGCCACAATCTCTTCACCTCCATTCTCCTCCTGGGATCCTAGGAACTCAAACACAAGTGCTCATTGTGAGTTTAAGCCACCGGGTCCGGGACTCCAACTGCAGTCAACTACATCGGAGTCCAGCAACATAGCCATTACGCCAACTGCTGATCCCTAGAAACCTTATATTTAAAGGGATTTTAATCAATACTTATACCATGCCTTATCTATCATATCGATTATTTCAGCAGTTGAGAAAGAAACAATTAGGATGTGGAGAAAGGGAAGGACAATGGCACCAGATTTTACTTGATCACAAAAATGCTATGGAAGTTGTTGGATTTATATCATATGATAAAAATATTTCAGGAACTGAATTTCCTTTTGAGATTTACCTCTTGTACCTTCTGAAGAGTGTACTCGGTTTGATGTGTGTACATTATTAAATTCTCTCCTCTTACTGTTTAGAATCTAAAGAGAGGCCCTTCTGAGCACAGGATAAGGTTTTCCCCAGATTGATGGACTTGCCATCAACACTAAGAACAAAACTTGGTGATCCATAAAATCACTTTAGTTGTAATATTTATTCATCAAGTATTTATTCAGAAATTACTACACAAAACATTGTGAACATTGTAAATTTAGTAAGTAGTTTTGGTATAGCAAGAACATTGCCCTCAGGTAGCATACATTCTAAATCTTCATGGATAGAGCAAGGTAGAAAGTAATGTATCATAAGAAAGACATGGGACCAGTAGTTAGCGTAATGGCTATGTTGCTGGACTCCCATGTAGTCGACCGGGGTTCACGTCCCGCACCTTGTGGCTTAAAACTAGTGCTGGGCACGTGTGCATGCGTGCCCAAGATCCCGAGAGGAGAATGGAGGAGAAGGGATTGCGGCATGGCCACCCCCCCCAGGGGGTGATTTCTCGCTTTCTGTCTCTCTGTCTCTCTCTGTCTGGCGAGTGCACGCACCCTATAGCAAAAACCTCTCAAAAAAATAAAATAAAATAAAGTAAAAATAAATTTAAAAAAAGAAAGACATAAAGACATAAAAAGTACATAGAAGATACTTCAGGAGGAAAAAAAAAAAAAAAAGAAACACCTACATACTGAAAGATGTTGCGTAAATACCCAAAAGATAAGTAGCATCAAATCTGGCAGATTGTGGTAGGGAACTAGGTAGAGTCCTTCTCCAGAATTTTCTATCTAGAGATGATAAGAAAGCCCCCTTTCTCCTACATCTGAGGATGTAAACTTAGACATTAGGGTCATGATTACTGCTTAAGGAAGAAACATACACTCAATAAAGCCAAAATAGAGAAGCCAGTATCAAAGAGTGAAGCTTGCTGACACGAGATTCTTAGGTTCTGCTGTCTCTAAAGCCACTTTGACCAATTCCTAAAATTGAAAGTATCTCCCATTCTTAGCTTAAACAACTTAACATTTCTATTAGTTATAGTTAGTCCTATTTAATGTCATCTTCCTACACTTTAGGCAAATTTTTCTCATTGTAGAAATGAGCAACTTATGTTCTCAGAAAGGCTAAATTAATCTTCTGCAATTAGTCTAATGTTTTTCAATTTCATTTCATTTATGTAGTAGTGTCAGACGGTAAATATACCTAATTATAATCCCTTTATACTAACAATATAACATTTGGAGGGTCAGGATGTTTGGGGAGGAAATTTGCTCATAGAGATGAACAATCTATGTTTGAAGCCCAGGCTTTATTGCTTACTAGATGTGTCATCTGGTCAAGTAGCTACACTTGCCAAGACTCATCCTATTCATTGATTTGGTGAGGACATCATTTATGTACTACCAAGTTTAGAACATTTGCCTATGATATAAAAATTATGAATATAAAAGTGCTCTATACAATGATCGAGTCTATAAAATGTGAAGCAAGTTATTTATATTCATGCCAAAATGAAGGGCGGGTAATCGTACTTGGTTCTATACATGAAGAATTTGGGAACTATTAACAAGAAAATTGACACTAAGAATGCATTCTATGAGTCCTTGACCTATGGATTTGCCAGTTTTGAAGTGAAGTAAGAGCTGAAGAAAGTGGTCATATTTCTTTCTGTCATTCTGTGATGTATCCCTGCTTTCCTCCTGAACTCTCTACACTCTTCAACACCGTAGCCTTTTCATGGCCAAGTCCTGATTATTCTGCTTCTGAAAAATAACTTGAATCTTTCCAACTCTTTCTGCATTACTACTATCCCATTTCCACTATCACCAAATTGCCCTTCTGTTTCTACTTAGCTTCTTACCTAGCTTACTACTGATTCCAGACTGGGATTTTATGCCCCTACAGTTTTATTTCTTCACTGGAAATTTTTATCAAGCAACTGTCCATCCTAAAGCATTTATTGTCATGTTAAAGCTAAAACTACTTACTATATTTATAATGTTCTTTGTGATGTTATCCTACTTAGAGGCCATCTAATGACAGGTCTCCTTCAAACATTACTTTCCAAGCAAACCGAGCAGCTTTTTCTTCTCCAAACATGGTACTGTCTCTTAACCTCTTGATGTTTCTTGCTTCAGAGCTTTTGCTCTTTCCTCTAACTGAAACTTTATTTCTTACTGTTTCAGAACTAGGAAGTACTAATTACTCACTTTCTTCTGACAGGTACCTTTGTTGACTTCCCAAGTCTAAAGTGTTCCCTCAGGGAATTCCTAGAACACTGTAACTTTTCCACAGAGCATTGTCTATAGAACTTTCTTCTCATTCATTGCATCCCATTCTCACTTGTCATTCAATCTACAAATGTGGTGTATTTTAATTTAGATAATTAATCTCAGTAGTGGTAAAGTTTTTGGGTAGATGTCTTCATTAAATTTTGTTCAATTTATTCCTATAAACTTTGTTTTATCAATTCTGGTACAAATAATTTATTATTAAATTAAGTTTTCTAAACCGCTGCGGGAATATGTAGGAGGTACAGTTAGTTTTTACATTGACCTTGTATCTAGCAAAAAAAAAGAAAAAAAAAAGAATGGATAGTTGTTGATAATAAGCTTTAAAATGACATTCTTTTTATTCTGCTGTAGTTAGCAATATGTCCCAGCCAGTCAACTGAATAATGTATAGATTTTTAATAAGCAAATCAATTGACTTGCTTAAAACTTTGCACTAACTTGTGTTTATTCTAGAGGCCAGATATTTTTTCTTTTTTGATTATTCTTTTTTATTATATATTTTATATTACATTTAATCACATATTATGTATATGGATATCCAGTGTTTAAGATTTATTTTTCCAGCATGCATATCAGTCAAGACAAAGACATTACCATCCACATCATCATCATCAAATATTTTTTCTTCTTATTATTTTTTTTAATTCTCATGAGTTTTAAACATTCAATCACTATACATCATTTGGCTTGTAAAGATAATTTACCTAACATGAAATACTTTGTGTGTGTTTTTTCTTTATTTTTTAAAAAATTTTATTTTATTGTATATATTTTATATATTTTTTCTTTTTTCCATTTATTTATTTATTCATTTTCCACAAGCATTTACTTTACATATCAATTTTTTAATTTTTTAAATTGTATATATATATATATATATATATAATATATACTGTGTAATAGAAGAAAGAGAGACAAAAAGAGAAAGAGAAAATGTAATATTGCATATTGCAACCTGTATAGGAAAAGCAGCAATATATTAGTCAAAAGACACAGAATGCTGTTTTACCAGTTCAGTCTCATGTACTTAATCTATTTTCTGTGTGGTTCGATCTTCCCGATTGAATTCTAGGATATAATATAATATTCAACTCCAGTCTTGTCCCTACAATTAAGTTGGCCATTTTCTTAGTTTTTGAACTCTTATTTCTGTGTGACTAAATTTAATTTTCCTGACATAGCACTCCCTTGAGAACTTCTAGGAGATCTGGTCTGGAGCTGGTAAATTCTTCCAGGTTTTGTTTATCTCAGCAGACCGCTCATCGGAAACAATGTGAGAAAGAATGAAAATATATTCAAAGTGTTAAGGAAAAAGCAATTTCAACCAAGAATACTGTACCCAGCAAGATTATCCTTGATATGAGAGAAAAGACAAGAGCCTGGTTTTCTTAAAGAGATTTTTGTTATAGGGTGTGTATGCTTGCCAGAGACAGAGAGACATGAAGCATCATCCTTACGGAGGACAGCCACACTCCACTCCCTTCTCCTCCATTCTTCTCTTGTGATTTTGGGCATGCATGGACATACGTCTGGTGTGAGTTTCAAGCCACCACGTCCGAGACTCAAACTGTGGTTGGCTGTGTGGGAGTCCAGTGCCTTAATCACTGTGCCACCTGCTGGCCTCCAGAGCGTGATATTTTAATGTCAAAAGTATGTGATTAAAAAAAAAAAAGTATGTGATTCAGAATGCTAAGCTGATAGATATAGCAATAATATTGCTAATCCCATTGGTCTTTATGAAAAGGGACACTGAAGAGAAGGGTTTTTTGTTTGCTTGTTTGTTTAATGTTTAATGCATTTATTTTCAGTGGACACTTGCAAATTCTGAAGTGCAATTGAGGCGACCTTACCTGATATAACCTGAGATATGTCCATAAGCAGTATTGACTAATAGCTTCAAGAAAAAAAATATTTATGATCCTTAGTGTGATCGAAATAAAATAATCTTGATGTTCTTTGCTGTATCTGTGGAAATTTTTTATGACTCTTCCCTTTATAACCTTCACTAGCATAAGTTACAAAATTGACAAAGATTAAAATCTTTTTTTTTAATTGGTAGGGTTTCTGAATTTACTTGATGGAAGCAAAATCAGCATATTTATAGGAATATCAATTTTCATTGCTTCATTCTCTCTTAATTGATGAAAATTCCTGAGATAACACAGAGGGCCCTCTTTATATTCTGCTGCAAATATCTGTGATAAATTAGTCTTACCTTACTCTTTCTCAGAGAACAATAAATGCATCTGATCATACCAAAAGGCACTCAAGAAAACCAATGCTGCAAGTAGAAAAATCTTATTGACCATTTCTTTCATCATTGGCTTTAAATTAAAAGCAGAAGTCTCCTGTGCTCCTGTCAAATTAGTTGAAACGTCTTGAAAGCCCAAACGGAAGTTCATATACCCAACAAATCAAAGTCTAAATGAACTGTCTGAAAGTCTAACAGAGTATGATGAGCAGCAGTGTAACCGTTCATGTAAGGCCGTCAAGTTATCCTGGTCTGAAAGGCTGAAATGACTATAGTGCTTTATATTATCCTCTTTCTTTTACTTGGTGACTATAAAACATTATGGCACTGTTAGCAATAGTGGAACTTACAGAAAAAGAACATCCTTGATTTACATAAATACGAATCCTTATAAATATATCCTCTTTTTTTTTTTCTTTTTTTGGTAAAACCAGGCCACTTTAATGTTTTTGTATTATTTAATAAATAATCTTTTGATGATTGCAGACATGTAAGATTGGTTATATTCAGAAACATCAGTCATGATGGTTTTCCAGATTAGTGTATCATCAAAAATTACAAGGAGTTATTTGTACGCAACTGTTATCAAACCAGTAATACAGCATTTATGCATCCATCATTTTCAAGATTGCTGGTTAACTTGGGCCTATTTCCCCAGAATAATCTTGCCTCCTTGTGTCACAAGGCCCAGTTCACTCACGTTCACCTCAATGACAGTACCTTTGGTGATAACACCCAAAGTTGTATATAGTGGGGATGAGGGATTCTTCTTTACACCAAGTATTGGCAGGCAAAAGGTGGTTTTCAGTTCAAGATGTGTTACATGGGCCTTCTTGAAACATAAGCTCATTGGCCTAATGAATTTTTCATATGTAGGTGGTTTTCTAGTAGAGCCATTTCTAACAAAGAAGACTTTTGTAACCATTCTTTTCCATGCCTTCTTTCTCTTTCCTGTTCGAATAACTATTAATACTTCTGTTTCTCCCTGGGCTTGAAATTTGGGTAGAGGGACTTCCCATTTTCCTCTTTCTCTTCCCATTTTTGTATAATCATTATTGGAAAGTACTTTAGCTCAGGACTGTCCTTCTCTGTCCAATAGATAGGCAGGTACTGCTCCTTGTGGAGTCTTTTCATCATTCTTTTGTTTGGTGTTCCTCTTTTCATGCATACTGATGGGCTTTTTCATTTGTATTTTCTCAGCATGGTGCTGTTTATGATAGAGTTTAGCCTTCAGACCAATCATCTTTTTTGCCTTCTTTGAAGGTTGATGAGCCTCCTGACTTTCCTTCTTTCTCTTTTTCTCATGATAATCCAAATGGTATCCATAGCGTTTACCATGTAATTCAATATGTCCATTTTGTGGCATGGTGATGGCTGCAGAGTTGCCAGGAGCAGCCTCCTGGATGCAAAGAAGTTGTCAACTTTCAGGTCTCAGAGACCAACAAGCAGACCCCATGTGGGCTGGAATGGGAAACTCTAATGTTTACACATAGCTAGAAACTCAGATGATATTTTTCTCTGTTAAAGAGTTTATGGGAGTTAAATTTTCTTAGTGTGATGAACCCTGTGAGGTTTTATTTACATTATTATTTTCTTTATCCAGAAGTAGTTCATGATACTACCAAGAATAATTTGGAGTTGCTATCTACCTAGTAAGTTTACATGAGTTTAAATCTTACATAGTCCCCTAACTATCTGAATTTGGAGTTACTCACTATAAGATGAGGTAGCTTATTGTTAAATGTACTTTACAAATTTAGGATTTGTTTTTATAAAATCTCACTTTAAAAAATAACAATAAATAGGTACCAATAGATGGCGTGGAACCACTAGATGGCATAATGGTTATATTGCTGGACTCCCATGTAGTTGATTACAGTTCAAGTCCCAGATCCAGTGTCTTAAAATTCACTCCAGGTGCACGTGTGCGTGTGTGCTCAGAAGTCCAAGAGGAGAATGAAGGAGAATGGAGGAAAAGGGATGGTGGTGTGGCCAATCTCCCTGGGGGCATAATTTCTTGCTTTCTGTCTCTCTGGAGAGCACATGTGCCCTATAACAAAAATCTCTCAAAAACAAACAAACAATAAATAAGCAAAGAATGCACTCAAAGTACTATGGCTGTAATTACACATGCTCCTTAATACTCTCTTTAGCTTGTCAATATACAAAAGTCATGATGTATTTTTCTTATGTTTTTCAATGTAAAAATGCATCACAACTTTTACAAAACCTAATATTTCTTTAGGGACCACATAACATATTAAACACAGTAGTCCATGACTGAAGGGGAATAAGATGAAACATTTATCCTTTTTGTCTAGTACTTTCCCTGTAGCCTAAGATTTTAAGATTATGTTAGATTTTAAGATTATACTCATGTTGGGACCAGCAGTTAGCATAATAGCTATGTGGCTGGACTCCCATGTAGTCGACCACAGTTCGAGTCCTGGACCTGGTGGCTTAAACTCACGCCGGGCGAATGTGCCCAAGATCCCGAGAGGAGAAGGGATTGTGGCATAGCCATCCCCTTTAGGGAGTGATTTCTTACTTTCTATCTCTCTGTCTCTCTGTCTTTCTGGCAAGTACATGCACCGTATAGCAAAAACCTCTCCAAAAAAAAAGATTATATTCATGTATAACAAATCTTCTATTAGGAAATAAGCATTTTTAATTCAAGTTATCTTTTTTCCATACTTTAGGAAAATAACTTTTTGTATCTAAATGTAGTGATTTGTTTTTATCCCTATTACATTTTCTGTTCATAAATTTAATATACTTAAAACTAGCAATGGCATAGTATGATTTTTAAGTAAGAGCTGTGTGGGGAGCCAAAGAGGAGATGTGAGGAATGCGCAGGACGAGACCACCAGAATAAGACCAGGGTCTTTATCCAGTCATGGCCTTGGGTGACTGGATTATAATGAGCAGAATGTCTTGGGACTGTTTGGAACTGAGTGTTCCAAAGTATTGTTATAACAACCTGATAAATTCAGTAAGGACCTAAAACCTTACATCACAGAAGTCTCTGAAGTGTGTATAAATACTAGCAGTAAAGTGCATTCGGTACTGACCAGTATTGACTGGCCACCCTCCTGTTTCTATCCTGTCTTCTTGTCTTTCTTTAATCCTCACCCCCCAACTCAGGAACCGTTCACTGTCAGCGGGTCTGACAGAGCTGGAGCAATATTTTTTTAGCCACTTAGTATATGATTTAATTTTTATATGCCTTATTTTCAAATTGAAGATAAAAATATCTACTTTGCTAGGTAGTTGTAAAAAGTAAATGAAGCATTGTTTATAAAAAGCACTAGTCAGCACAAAGCAGTGGCTCCAAAATGTGGCAATAAAATTACGATTGCTATTCTGGTTCAGTGTCTTTGGAACCTTGAGTCTGTCATCTGTATATGAAATAGTCATACTATACAGCCTCAGTCACAAATTTCACAACAGTGCTTCATTTTAATCTATATTCAGGTCCTTAGTACAATTGTTAAGCAACAAAAAAGCAGGTCCAGCCTGGTGGCAAAGTCTGTAGTAAACTGAACTGCAGTACTAGAGGCCACAGGCCAACTGCATGTTCAGATCCCTTGGTCAGGAAATACTTGTGTTCTTGTGTGCCCAGGATCATGAGGAACTTAGAGGACTGGGGAAAGGAGATTGAGTTGTGATGAAGCCTTGCTGAGGGTGCTCCTTTCACTCACCTTTTCTGACTTTCATTCTGTCTCCCATACACAATTGCACTATCATGAGAAAAGGTAGAGAACTTGCTTCAATGAAGATTTCATTCAAGGTTGAAATCTACTCATTAATTAATACTTAGTGCATAAACGTTCAGCCAGCTGTGAACCTATCAAATGTAGTGATCGTTTAATTTAATATTGCTTATAAGGTATTGAAAAATGTGCATGTACCAACTGCACACAAAAACCAGTCATTCCCTAACTAATATAAAATAATTTATTAGTGATCCTAACTCCTGATAATTGCCAAATCTGCCACTAGCTATTCAAGAAATATTTGCTTAGCCTAGTTCATTCAGTGTATTTCCTCATTTCTGTCACCTACCATTTTTATTTTTTTGAAAATGTAAAGAATATTTTTTACCTGATTTTTTTATGATACTTTGAGTTCATCCATGATCACATCTTTGATGTCTAATCTGTAGTGAGAGTTCAATTCACTAAAACCTAAAGCTTTAATTTCAAGAAGTTAGCAATCACCATCTTCTCCTTAAACTATGCTTAGACTACCTATATTATACTTAGCTACATTATACCTAACACCATTACTTTTTGTTTACTCACCCTTCAGTTCTGTAAGCAGGAGGCATATGTATCCTGTTCATTATCCAATCCCTGAGTACTTAATATAGTAATTAACATGTTAATTGATTAATTTATTCTAGAAATAACTATTGTGTGTAAGCTGTTGTTTAAGCTACTTGAACTTAAGAAATAAAGAAATTCTCTTTCTTACAAATTTTCTAATGAAAAGAGACAGATGAACTGTTTAATATGTTAGAAATTCATAGTGTTAAGAGAAAAAGCAGGATGGGATCAGGAACATAGAGTCAGGTTTTTAAGTTTCAATAGAGTGGTCAGTGCAGGCCTCTCTGTAAAGGTTACATCTGAGCTAAGATTAGAAAAACGTGTGTGGTGTGGAGCCACATACAAATATGGAGATAGAGGATTCTTGACAGTACAAGAACCAGTGTAATTTCTGAAATCATCATTGGTCAATGAATCAGGAAGGGGTCAAGGTGCTAGAGCTAAAGCTGAAGAAAAGGTCAGAGAAGTAGCAGCGACTCAGAGTGAAGGGTCTCGGTGGTTATTGTCAAGAGACTGGTCTTGATTCTGTGCAACAGGGGAAGTCCCAGGACATATAAACTGAGGATTCCATGATCCAATCTGTATTTAGAAAGATAACACTCTGCTAGATTGAAATTAGACTGTTGGGAAACAAGAGTAGGAACAGGAGCACAAGTTAGAGATGATGGCTCTGAAGAATAGTGAAAGTAGTGGGAAGGGCTCAGATTCTAGACATGGTTTGAAGATAGTAACAACAAAAACTTCTTTCTGAGCAAAATCAAGAATAACTTCAACGTGTTGGCTCTGATAAATTGTAAAGATAGAATTATTACTAATCGGGATATAGTAGAGAAAGTTTATAGATAAAGACCAGAAATTTAGTTAGAATATTTGGTTCAAGATGGCTATTAGGCATCAATAATTTCTCAATAAATAGATATTGGCTGATTATATCTAATAGATACTATACACCTTTATATTATATTGAATTTGAAAAAAATCACTTCCAACACTTCTTCCTCCTTTTGTCCTTTTATTCTGGTGTGTAGATATTGCCTTTCTCAGAGCAATGAAGGGTGAAACAAATTCTCATGATTTGAAGGAGTAAAGAATTTGATATGGAGTGATTGATTAAACATCTACTATCACCCCCAACATGCAAGTTTAAGGGAAATTTCTACTTTATTTTTAATTGTATACATTGGTACCCATTTGAAAAGAAAATCCATGAGGACACTCAGATTGCATATATTATTAGCTTAGAATCCCAATGGGTAAGGGACGAGCAGATGACATAATGGTTACGTCACTGGACTCCCATGTAGTTGGCCATGGTTCGAGACTCAGATCTTGTGGCTTAAAACTCGCACTGAGCACGTGTATGTGTGCCCAAAATCACAAGAGGAGAATGGAGGAGAAGGGATTGTGTTGTGGACATCCCCCCTGGAGGGTGATTTCTCCCTTTCTATCTTTCTGTCTCTACAGCAAGTACATGTGCCCTATAGCAAAAATCTCTCACAAAAAAAAAAAAGAAAGAAAAAAAATTCCAATGAGTAAAAAAGTCACTGTGAAATATTCTGAGAACTTCTTTAGATATTTGAAAACATTATAATATTTTATAGTTTCAAAAAGTACAAAAGCTGCTACAAATGTAAAAATCATTACTGCTTTTCACTATTTGATAAACACAATAATTTCTAGTGAAGAGATACTTTTCTAGTCCTAAATATTCAATCATTGGATGACTCCTTTCAAATTCCACCTTCATGGCTCAACTTTTCTCAGTAATGATAATGACAGTTGAACATTTATGTATATACACTAGTTACACACATGCACATGTGTGTGTGTATTTAATCATTGCATTATAGAAGCTTTTCTTTAGTATGATTTATGTTTTAATTTTTTTGTATATGATAAGTATATTGAGGAAAAAACATAATAAACACAATAGGAGAAGTTCAGGCAGTTAATTTCCAGAAAGTGTAGATAGAGGGTAGACAGGTGAAATAATAATCATAAAGAATTATAAATAAAATTGAATATAACAAAAATCTCTCACAAAAAAAAAAAAAGAAAGAAAAAAATTCCAATGAGTAAAAAAGTCACTGTGAAATATTCTGAGAACTTCTTTAGATATTTGAAAACATTATAATATTTTATAGTTTCAAAAAGTACAAAAGCTGCTACAAATGTAAAAATCATTACTGCTTTTCACTATTTGATAAACACAATAATTTCTAGTGAAGAGATACTTTTCTAGTCCTAAATATTCAATCATTGGATGACTCCTTTCAAATTCCACCTTCATGGCTCAACTTTTCTCAGTAATGATAATGACAGTTGAACATTTATGTATATACACTAGTTACACACATGCACATGTGTGTGTGTATTTAATCATTGCATTATAGAAGCTTTTCTTTAGTATGATTTATGTTTTAATTTTTTTGTATATGATAAGTATATTGAGGAAAAAACATAATAAACACAATAGGAGAAGTTCAGGCAGTTAATTTCCAGAAAGTGTAGATAGAGGGTAGACAGGTGAAATAATAATCATAAAGAATTATAAATAAAATTGAAATTTAATCGTGTATCTCAGTGAAATTCATCCCAAACTTATCTCAAACTTACAGAGAAAACAATGCTCATCACTTTTTTCACTTAACTTTAATAAGTTTTGAAAGTCAGTGCTTTTTTTTTTTTTTAAGTTTTCTTAGGACAATTAAATATATTGTCTTTATACAAAGGATTATACTATACTTATTTGAAATATTTTCACATTCTCTAGGAATAATAAGAATTCTTTTGTTCTTTATATATTTATATATTCCTTTGCTTAAAATATTTACAGTCTACCTGGTTTTTAGTAATTTTAAGAATATTAAATATTAGTTTATTAAATACAAAGTATTCCAAATTTGCAAGATAGACATTGAACCTAATTTCTAAAATTATAAAGACCTATTTCTATGGTTTTCCCTCCTACAATCTGCACTTTTCATAGGAAAGAACACTGTGTGAATCATTATCTAATGTCAGTACAATGCAGATACATAGTAGATAACATACGGGTATCCAAATAATAGGGCTTAATTTTAAATAATCAGCACAAAAATAGAAATTTTCTATAGAAGACGTTTTTAAAATAAATGAAACTTATTTTAAAAACAATTCAGAATCAAATTGATCAAGTAAACAGAATAGAGGGCAACTGAAAAGTATTTTCACTTATGTACTGAAATTATTCATTGAAGTCAGAGCCTGAGATTAAGATTCAGACTCTGCTGCATTTTCTTGGCTTTACGCCACCTAGTGTTACCAGACCTTCATCTTTATTCTAAACCCTTGTAATGTGTTGATAATGCACTCTAAGGCACTGTGCTGAACACTGAACGCAAATCACTCCATTCAATCCTATGTGCAAACATGTGTCCTCTCTTTCTTTTTTGCTAGATGGCATATATGCTCACCAGAGAGGGACAGTGAAAGAGAAAGAGGAAGAAAGAACTCTGCAACACACATTGTGTGTGGTCACACTACAATCCCTTCTCTAGGTCCCCCACTTTTTGGGATTTTAGGCACACACCTAGTATGTTTTTCAAGATTCTGGGTCTGGGACTCAAACCTCACATGTGATACATGATTCCCTTAACCACCAGGCCAAAGGGCTGGCCTATGTATCCCCTCTCTACACACATGACTGTATATAAGAGCTGTGCATCCCTGAATATTAATGAAACAAGCCAGAGGAACTATTCAAGGCCAAATGTACCTACATTTACATATGATACAATAAGAGTTTTCAATATCTTTGAATCTCCTCCCTTTACTTCAATTTTTTTACATGGAATGGTATTGCTTTGGTTTAAATGGGTTAGGTAGAACACGATTAGTCCAACACCACTCAATCCCTTCCTTTCCTCAATCTTCTTCTCCTTCCCTCAACCTTCTTCTTCCCTCAACCAAGCTCCCCAACAGAATCAACGATAAAAGTTTTACAAACTTTTATACAAGGCCAATATAAATTCCTAGGTCAGTTAACTTTTCTTTTTTTTCTTTTTTTTTTGTAAGAGAGAGAGAGAGATTTTTGCTATAGGACTTGTACACTTGCTGGAGAGTCAGAGAGACAGAAAGTGAAAAATCATCCCGGGCAGGTACGGCCACACCACAGTATCTTCTCCTCCACTGTCCTCTGGGGATTTGGGGCACACATGGGAGTTTAAAGCCGCCAGGTCCAGGATTCGTACCATGATTGGCCCTGTGGAAATCCAGCACTGTAATCACTATGCCATCTGCTGGCCCCTGTCTTCCCTTCTTGGGATTTTAAGGGTAAAGCCTTTCCTGGCTTCTAGAAGCTGCCTGCCTTTCTTGACTCCTCATCCTGTAATATCTCTAAAGCCATCAATGGCCAACCCGTTCACCTTGCACTGCATCACTCTGTACGGACTCTCCTGTCTCACTTTGCACATTTAAAAATACTTTTGATCACATTGGGTCCACCTGGATAATTCAGAATACCTTTATCTTCAAGTCAGCTGATTAACATCCTAAGTTCCCCTTGCAACTTTAATAACCCTATACCGGGTAATATTTCAGGTTCCAAGGATTAGGGTGTAAGCAACTTTGGGGGTCATTACAGGATGAGCAACTGGAAAGGTGCCTGTTCTCAGAGGGAGTGTCTAGGACAGTGGAGCAAAAGGGAATGGAGAAATCTTCAGTGTTTGTCTAGCAAAGTCTACAGGGCAGGCACTGGATCATGTTAATGCAAACTCTCTAATCACTCATCACAGGCACCTCCTGTGATGACAGAGATCACCAGGTTTTTCCATAGCTTAAATAGCATACCCCTTAGCCTAGCTCTCACTCTGAGTTTAACTAGTAAGTAATCTTTTGGCTTTGCATTCAGGTTTTTAGAAACCATGATTCCAAGAAAGGCATAAGCCATGTCCAAGAGTGCAATGTGATCAGATGGAAAGAATGTCTGCCATCACTTCACATTTACACACTGTCTTGGGCATCCATAACATACAAGATCCAGGGCTTGATTGATTTGGGGTCTACTTTTAAAAATGCTTTTCTGCAAATGCAGTCCTGAAACTAGACCCTGAACTAAAACTACTCTCCAAGAAATTAACATACTGCTAAAGCCAAGCAGCTAGTTCACTTTTCTCTATGACATAATTTGCTATTTATTTTTTTTTTTTGGTCTGCTATTTTCTTCTTACTAAACCTCTAAGATTTTTCCAGTAATGTGATCTCAACCTACACATCAATACTTATTTAGGATCAATCAGAATGGAAAGTTAAGTATTACTAAAATTAAAATATAAATCAGGAAGGAGGAAATCATTTGGAATGTACATATTCTATTTATGCTGAGCTTTGAAGACATACAGTGTTAACAGGAGACAAAATATACTCGTATTGACTGTGCAGCCAACTGGTAAATGAGAAAAGTATCTCATTTTTAATTTTGAAGATTAACTATTTTTGAAGACTAGTGATCCTATCTCTTTTTAGTCTAATTAAATTCTCCACTTAAGCCATTTAGACAAGAAAGATCATTATATCAAGAAAAAGTTTAAGTATCCTTTTTTCTGCAAATCAGGAGATTTCTTAATGTGATTTTAAATTAATTTACCATTTTTGGTCATTTTAATATGTTCTTTGAAATTTTCTCTTTTTATAAAAGGCAGTAAAACCAAAAAGAGGCACAGGTTTCTATTATGCCCATAATTATCAGTAATTTCCAAAATAACATAATTGCTGCTATTTTAGCATAGGTATCTTCACCTTCCTATCTTAGACCAGTAGGATTCAATTAAACAAGGGTTCTTGAAGTTTGGAAAGCAAGGTTGTTTTTTCTTTGGTTTGGTTTGGTTTTAGTCTAGTTTTGTTTTGCTTGATTTTTTGTACCTTCCAAATAATATGTTGATGTTTTTCTTTGTACCCCATTGCCCTTTTTATTTTTATCTAGTTTTTATGACTTTTTAAATTTATCTTTAATCACTATATATCTTGACAGCGCACATCACTGCTTTCCCCAGCACTAATATGGTGCATTCTCAGTCAAGGCAAAACCATTACCATATATATTACCATTGGCAAGTATCTTTTCATTTTTGTGTCAATTAAATATTACTATTTTTTTCTGGTCATTCAGAGATCCCTGTGTCTCATATGAATCACTATCTCATGTATTTGATCCCCTTTCCTGGTTTTCTAGATCAAAACACCTCCATCCAGTATGCTTATAAATTCATCCAATACACTAAAGGCTTTAATAGTAGGGTGGGTATTCTTCTTAAGCAGTATTAGTATTAAGTGGGAGTTTGTCACAGATGAACCATCTCAGGTCTTACTTCAGACCAGGTCTTACCCTGGATCTCTGAATCAAAATCTGCATTTCGACAGTATCTCACAAGTGATTTTTATGCACATTAAAGTTTCAGAAATACTATTTTAGAGATAAGGCCTTCGTTGAAAAATTGTGGTTTCAAAAAAATGCTTTTATTTTATCTGTTTACTAATTGTCTTGCATTGTTACTTATACAGCTTACTACTCTTTCAATATGAGAGCTGTATAATTATGTTCCATTTTTTTCAATCTATATATTAGCATTTTGTATTTTCTCCCAAGTTTTCACCTCTCTCTTTCACTCTCTCTCCTTCCTATCTTTCTTTGATCATCTTTCTAAAAATTTGTTTTGTAGGAACCAAAATTTCATTTTTTTAAAAAAATTTTTCTTCATCATTGATTTCTTAAGTTTATTGTTTTTTTTTCTATATACTTAAAATATTTTTCTACTTTTCTACAGTGAGTATTTATATCTTCAGAAATTTTTGACCAATTTCTTTTTCAATACAGATATTTCAATCTAAATATTTACTTCAATCATTTGAGAAAGATCGACTAATTTCCCTTTAGGTTTCTTCTCTGACCTATGGGTTATTCCAGATAGTTGGAGTATATGTCCTTTCTGTTGATTTCTAAATTAATATTGTATTTTTCAGAGCATGTATTCTGTATTATTTTGATCCTTTGACATTTGCTTAGATATGTCTTATGAATAAGCATTTTGCCTATCTGGGTAAATTTTTCATGTGCATATGAACATAATGTAGTCTTCAATTTTTTTAGGTGCAATGTTTTACTAATAGCAATTAAGCCAAGATTTTTAAAAGCATTGCTCAAGCATTATATATCTCTATTGGTTGTTATGAGTCCCATCCACTACTGATAGGATAATATTAAAATTTCCAAAGTTGTCTGTGGATTTGTTTATTTTTCTTTTACATTTACTAAATTTGACTTTAAATAAATGTATACCTATTAATGGGAAGTCAAGATGAATTTTAGCACATTATACAATGGGAAAAACATTTTAAATATATGCCTCCACAACACCTGGTATCTGATATCTGTTATATCATATATCCTCCTGGTATTGTGCCTGTAGCATAGAAAAAGATCAATAATTATGTTGTTAAGGAAACAAATAACTATTTTAGGTGAAAATAGAGTCCTCATCACTATAGTCATTTAAGTAAAAACAAGATAGTCATTTGCCAGAGGTCCTGCTGCAAGGAGTCCTAAGGGAGTAAAAAGTTGATTAAGATGACATTTAAAGTTCCTTTGATCTCTAAAATTATTTGATCCTACACCTTCACTATATTGACACTTGTTCTTTACAATACTGCTGATATCTCGCCCACTCTAGGAGAAAGATGCAATTTTAACAGAGTAGCATCTGACCCAATTTCTTCTCTCATCTTTGAAGAATTTCTATTAGTTTTTTCTTAGAGTAAGAAGATATGTGTAGAGACATGCCGGCTTTGAAAATTGAGTTGTTAACACTTGACAGGAACTGAAGTCAACTTCACTGCCAAAATTCAACAAAGAAGGAGGTGACTAAATAGAGCAGTGTCCTGAACCAGCCTGAGATTATAGTTGCTGAGTACATCTCTCACTTTTGTTTTGTTTAGCCAGACTATAGTTGGCCACTGTTGAATTGTATGAGTTTGAGTCACTTAATATCTATTGCCTCAAATTTAACTTTATGAGCCTCCATCACCCCAGGAAACGAGAGTCCAGTCTCAATGTGACTTACATAATGTTTTATCATACTTACATTATATTCAAAGGCTAGATTAATGATAAACTCATGAATAAACGTGATGCTAGTAAACAATACAGATACTTTTCTTTATATCAAAAGGTTTAAGTAGGGTAGTTTATAAATTTGATATTTATTGAGTATCATTTATGGAAGGTACTCAGATGAACATGAAAGAAACAAAATTGTTTTACATACACCATGAAAGTCAGTTTATTATAATCTTTAGGCAATAAGATAAATATATTAATATATAGTGAATAGTTACATAAGGTAAAGATAAAAAAGATAAAATTGTTGGCATCTAAGAGAACTCACCTGCTATAATCTGCTATTTTTGTGCCAGCAATTGCTTAAGATATCAAAATAAGAATTAAGGGGTCAGTCAGTGACATGGTGGTTAAAGGGGGCTGGATCCCATATAGCTAACTGCACAGTTTGATCTCAAAACCAGTAGCTTAATAAACACAGCAAGCTAGTCCAGCAGATGGTGTAATGGTTATGTCACTGGGCACTCAAACGTCTCACTATCATACTTGTGTATGTCCCAAATAAATTTTCCCAGCATCCTCTTCCTCACATCATTCTCTCCTGAAAAACACTTTCTTTTCTTTCTTTTTTTTTTTTTTTTAAGAGGTTTTTGCTATAGGACGCATGCAGCCTCTGGAAAGACAGAGAGACAGAATTACAGGTGGAGATAGGCAGTCCCCACAATGTATTAAGTTCCTTTAGTATTGAATGAGGGTTCAAAAGATGTTAAGCAGACACAAGTACATAGACCACTACTGAAGATATCAACACAAACTTGAGAGATCACGCTCGTGAAGAAGTTATGACAGATGTGTTACCTAGCAATCACATAGAAAGCAACTGATGGAGAAAGAGGATTTCTATTTGAGAAATAAAATAAGAAAGAATAATTCCTGAGGGAAACAAGTGGGTGTCAACAGAAAATACATAGAGAAATGTCTCTCTCTCTTTTGCCACAGAAATATCTAGCATATGGTTTAACTGGTTATAACTTCTTAGGCCCTTCTTAATAACATGCATTCAACTGAGACTTTTAGGTAGATATCAGACAACCCACTTCTGTCATGGAATTCTCTGAGAAGTTATTCCCTTGATAAGCATTTGCTTTGGAGTATATGTATTCTGAAATTGGGGTATGTCTGCAAACACAAGCCACTTCAACACTTATCCAGGAATGC
>NW_006159508.1:1749963-1755866 GCF_000334495.1 Tupaia belangeri chinensis
TACTGCCTGCCAACAGCTTTACGTGAAAGAAGCTGGGCTAAGGGTTCTTTTAACTGTTACTGCAAACTGACAAGGCATTGCATGTGTTGTGTTCAGTCACAGGAACTAAAACCTTGTCAAAATCACCTTGCTTTGGAGACAAAGCGAGGATGACTTCCAAGGCATCAACAAAAGCTGCAGCATGATGGCAGCAGATCTATTGTGCTTAAGGAAACCTGATCCATGTCACTTAGGAGCTGCTATCAGGGCCCCATGTCTTGCTAATTACTGGGCATATTGGCATGGCATGCTGCTCCCTCCATGTCACTTACAAAACATCATCATTCATCAAAAGGGCTCCAAGGAGGTGCTCTGTTGGGTAGATCCTGAATACTGCAACAAAGAGTGCAAGAAAACATGACGGTACTTAAGCACTGGAGCAGCGTGGGAACCAAGGACATGCATGCTTGAAAAATTTGTAATTTAAACAACCACCACAGTTCAACTTTGCTACTAGTTAATATTTGTAAGGTTTTTTTTCTCCCATTTCCCTCATCCTACCATCACCCCACATTTTTGTTTGTTTGTTTTTGAAGAGAGGTTTAACCCACATGCCTCAGCCTTCCCAATAGCTGGGATTACAAGCACACACTACTTCCCTGAACCTCTTTAGGCTGGACCAGGAGTTGAATCGAGGCTTCACACATCATCCCAGTCAACTGAGTCCAACACCTTAGTAGTGCACATTGTTGAGGCTGGGCCCATACTCTTTTCTGATGATGGTTTACATTTATCATAAAAAGTTCTCAGAAAACACTACAGAGGATTTTATTTCATTTTTTTTTCCTCTAACTAACACTTTATCAGCCTTATTAAATCAATATGTATGTCAGTAAGCCAGAGCCAGAGAGCACGGGCTTGGCTGGTCGAAATAGGAAACATGTTTGTCTTTATTCTTTCTAGAAATCTGAAGCCAGGAGGCTTGGATTTGAAATCTGGCTCTTTTGCTTTTGTGTTCTGTTTCTAGTGGATGCTATACTTTTCTGAGCTTCGATATACTCAACTATTTAATAGGAACAAACAAATCCAATAGCAACCTTGTTCACAAGGCTGTAGTCAGTATTTAATAAGAAAATAGTTTTGAATGTACCAGTGGTGGTGCTTGAAATAGTATAACAATGCAGTGAACATTAAGTAGGTGTAGATTCAGTTCATCATGGAATTTGTGTAGACAGCAGTGTGTACTGAAAGTAGAAAATCTGGTCAAATAACATACTATACTTTTCATGTAAGTAGAAAGTACATTTTCAATTTTTAAATTCCCATCTTACATTTTCTTTTTGAAAATCAGTTTTCTATTTGACAATCTGTGGCTATTATCTTTTTATTACATCCTTGGTTCTTCATCATAAGATATATAGTAAAGTTGAATTTAAATGGATGAGATTTCAATCATATTCCAAAAGGCCTTTGTGAAGGAGTTATTTTGAATATATATGACAAAACCATTTCAAGAACACAGAACATGTATCCTTTTTTAGGTGAGAATTCTCATTATGCTTTAAATTATTTTAAAAATATATATGATACAGTTATATAATGTGCTTTACTATTCTTGAGCTGGCAATATAGTGAGGATCTGTATAAAATTTTACTCATCATCTGGCAAAGCAATCTCAACTTTTATTGGGGAAGAAAGGCATATTGATTTGTGAGAGGTTTTAACCTGACTTCTGACAATTCTGATAACAAGTGGCTGTGAGTTAAAATTCTGAATTAATAACTAAGAATAATATTTGCCAAATAAAGAACTAAGTGACTAAAATGAATGGGCTGCTTCTGCCCAATTTTTGTCCACTGCCAGACGAAATGTTACTGTAGACCTGAATTCCTGTTGCGACGGGATGACTGAGGACACTCACACCCATACAGAGATGGGATATATGCCACTGGCTGAAATCCATTAAGTAATTACATTTTTTCAACATAAAATATTCATGTTATTTCAATTAAATATTCCATTTTTTTCTGCACTATTTTTGACTTCCCTACTCATTTTCATTTCAGGTTTGACATGAAAATTAAATAGCTACTGATTTATTCAGGAAGACTGGCAACATCATGTTAGCTGTAGGAGAAATAACATCTACGGTGTTTGGTATGACACATACAAATAGACTGCAAAACTGAAATATTGATTGATTATTCGAAAGGTAAAAAGTAAAAACTAAAAATCTGGAACTCTGAGCAAGATGATAAGAGCTAAGCTTTTTAAAATATGCTACTCAAAAATAGCTGAAAGTAAGTTGTGGAATAGTCTAGTCCAGTGTCTAGCAAACTTGTCAATAAAGGGACAGACAGTAAATATGTTAGACTTGTGTAGCACAAAGTCTCTGTCACACCTACTCAAATGCCATTGTAGAGAGAACACAGCCATAGGGAATATATAAAAAAATGAATATGGCTGTATTCTAATAAAACTGTGTTTATGAAGACAACTGGTGGGCCAGATCAGATTCGGCTTGCGAGCCACACTTTGTAGATCCCTGATCTAATCTAATCTCTTTATTTTTAAAGAGGAAATTCAGGCTCAGAGGTATTAAGAAATATATTTAACCAAGTTACTAAAAACTGAGTGTCTGAGTTCAAGTTGTAGCCAAGATTTCACATATCCTAATCTACTCATTTTTTTCTGTCATAACATAAATGAGTCAGAATGCCCTCTGTGCATTATTGTCCCTTAGTTTGTTTATTTCTTCACTCCAGGCTGAGACCCATTAGCCCAAAAGCCTGTTGGTATCAAATTCAAATTTTGGCACATTCAGTTATTTAAAGACAGCCGACATAAACAAATGTTTAAACATTTTCTCATCTGTGTGCTTTGTATATACCCTATAAAACCTCGCCCAACAATTATTACTTGAATAGGGCTCTTCAGTCATACTATCCAAAGCTGTGGCTGCCCTCTGACCTCTGGATCCTTTGAACCCTTACAATCAGGATTCATAAAAAGCAAACAAAACAAGAAAATATAAGCATTTAAATCATATTTAGATCGTTCTTCAAATTTTCAATGTAGTTTCTCTTTTTTATTTTTGGTTAAGGGGGGTTATTTCTTTTTTTTCTTTTTATTTATTTTTATTTCTATTTCTTTTATACATTCAATCATGTTACCTAGCTTACAAAGTGAATAGTCCAACATGTGTACATTTCTCACCCGTCCGGTTCACTATACTAAAAAGTTATCTTCAGTAGATAATAATTCATTTCCTTATCCCATAAATGTCTTGCCTCTCTATTCTTCTCCTTAATGGGGGCTGGCAGGTGGTGTGGTGGGTAAGGGCACTGGACTGCCACATGGTTGATTGTGGTTCAAGTCCCTACCTGACAGCTTGCTTTCTCTCTTTCTCTCTCACTCTGTCCCTCTCTGGTCAAATTAGAAATTAGTAAATAAATAAAGTTAAATAAAATAATTCTTTTGTAAAAAGGAGGGGATTATTTCTAAAAGGATAAAGTTATATCCTATAAAGTATGAGTCTGTAAATTATAAAGTAATATATTCTGTAAGGTATAAAATAAGAAATTAGTTTGTTCTGAAATGTTTAGACTATTAGGAATATGTTCACATGTGTGACCCTTCTTCTGTTACTAGAACCTACTTTCTTTGTGGAAAATAGCAGTAAATGTCAAGGGAAATAAGAATGAGTATTCTTTCTCAGATGGAAAACTTTTCTTTATAGTCTGTGTGCACCATGTACGCAAGGAAGTGGTTACAAATTTTCTATGGTAGGATGCTTAAAATGGTAAGAAGCTTGAGTCATTCCATGTATGTGAATGTGCTTTTAAGCAAGAATGCATATCCACTGTGTAATTTAAAACACTTAAGGACATTCATTGAAGTGGTAAGATCTCCACATGTGCCATAGTTTGTGCCCCACCCCAAGTTCATGTGTTGAGCCACTGTAACAGGATAAAGAGGATGAAGACTTGATCCAATTATGGTGTCCAACAGCAGGGTCTTTAGGAAGAGATTAGGACTGTGATAATAGTGCAGGGCCCCATGATTGGATTCTGGTGAGTTTGTAAGGAAGAGAAATGAGACAAACAGAGGAAGGCTCGTGGGCAGTTGCTCTGCTGTGCTTTTGCCCTCCTGACATGATCAAACCTCTGGAAGATGCCCACTGATAATGCCTGTGGATGTTTGGGCAGCCAAACTGTGAGCTGAATAAACCTCTATTTTCAACAGTCAATGGGTTTTTGCTATTTCTGTTAGCAACACAATAGTGGACTAAGACAATATGTACAAATAAATGTTAATGAAAATTCAAAAAATGAATTTCATGTACTCTTATTTTTTTCTGTAAATAGGTTATTTTAAAAATGTATACTAATGGGAACCAGCAGTTAGCATAATGGCTATGTCGCTGGACTCCCATGTAGTCGATCGCGGTTCGCGTCCCGGACCCGGTGGTTTAAAACTCACACTGGGCGCGTGGGCATGCGTGCCCAAGATCCCGAGAGGAGAATGGAGGAGAAGGGATTGCGGTGTGACCATCCCCCCTGGGGAGTGATTTCTCGCTTTCTGTCTCTATGTCTCTCTGTCTGTCTGGTGAGCGTACGCGCCCTATAGTGAAAACCTCTCCAAAAAAAAAAAAATGTATACTAATATTAGTTGTGGGACCAGCAGATGGTGTAATGGTGTTGCTGGACTCCCAAATAATTGACCATGGTTCTAGTCCTCAACCTGGCAGCTTAAAACTCACACCAGGCGTGTATGTGTGAGTGTCCAAGATCCTGAGAGGAGAATGAAGGAGAATGGGTTGCAATGTGACCATACCCCTGGGGGGATAAATTCTCATTTTCTGTTTCCCTATCTCTCTCTGCTTCTCCAGCAAGCACACACACTCTATATAGCAAAAATCTCTATCTAAAATAAATAAATAAATAAAATTAATTGAATAGTATAGTGGATACAGATTTATATTTAGAAAGCATTCACCCCACCCTTACTCTCCAGAACACAAACTACTTGGAAGGACTCTTTCTCATCACATTGAGTTAGGGCATGACTATGTGAGCTGCTTTGACTAATAGGATGTTAGTGCAAACAACATGAGCAGAGATAAGAATATGCCTGCACAGTTGAGTCAGGTCTTTTCTATTCTGGTCTTTTGCCCTGAGAGGAACATATCTTGGGCAGCCATTGGCTATGAGGTGTGAGACTCAAGGATAGAATTGGACCCAGCCTGACATTTGAACTCAAATCCAGCAGAGCTTAGCCTAGATAACCTGAACCCAAGTTTAGTTTGTAGATAAATAGAAACTCATGATTTTATGCCACTAATCTTTCGTGGTTGTTTTTAATTGCTATATCAATAGGTTGTATCATGAAAATTGACAACATGAAGTACAATGTTGCTGTAACAGAAATATAAAATACATGATATTGACTTGAAACCATAGGTTAGAAGCTGAGAAAACAAATGGCTGGAACATAATGATTTATATTACAAGATAGTGGAATATTTGGTAAAATTGTTGCCAGAAATACTTGAAAATAGAAAATGTACTCAATATGTTTGTTAAATTAGATGATGAAGATTTAAAAGAATGTTGAAAGTTTGAAGTTTGAGGCTGAAAAAAAAATCTGCTATTGCTAGTTGCATTTGTTAAAGTAACACAGGAAAAATTATAAGCTTAGAATAATATTGGCTGATTTACAAGGTAAGTTAAAATGAAAACAAAAAGCTTATAATTTCAGTCAGAATATGGAAGTGCTTTTTCACTGAATCAGTGGTATATCATTTAAATATATTAATGAGTAAAAGACCAAACCCAGCATAAAACAGAAAGAAATGGTCTCAAGATAAATACCAAATCAAGATACACACACACACACACACACACACACACACACATGCACA
>NW_006159508.1:1755947-1791958 GCF_000334495.1 Tupaia belangeri chinensis
TTTCATTTTCTTTTTTTTTCTCATAAGGTGCATCTGCTTGCCAGAGAGATAGAGAGAGAGAAAGAGAGAGAGAGAGAAAAGGAGAGGAAAAGGTGAAATCACCTCTGGTGGGGGGGGGGTGATGACCATTCTGTAATCCCTTGTCCTCAGGACTTTGGGCACACATGCCCATGTGACTGGCATGGTTTTAATCACCATGTCTGGGACTTGAACCACAGCCAGTCATGTGGAAGGCCAGCACCTTAACAACCATGCCACCTGCTGGTCCTGTTATATATTTTTTAAGCCAGATGGCCTATCTCTTTCTACTTTCTTCTGTATTACTTTAGGTTGGAATCAAAATAAACTAATTTTGTTACAATATGATTAGGTATCAGAAATGCATAGATATTTCTAAGTGAGTTGGTTTATCTGCTGTCAAAGAAAACCATTAAAAATTAATAAAAGTATACTTTATCTGTAAGGAAATAAGGAAACTAATGAAATATGATTCAATATCTACACATCCTTAGTAATAATTAAACATGATCACAAAATTAATATATTTCAAATGATCACAAATAATGTCAGTAGTACTCCTGAAGTAATGACAAATCTATCAATGTGCAGTGATTAGTTTGCCTGCTCATTGAGTAGTTTTATGTAACTTTAATAGCTTAAAATGAATTCCATCTTTTATTAAACAATGTTTTGCCACCCACTTGCATCTTCATTTGAGAACAAAAAAGCAGCAAGTCTCTCTAAAGAATGCTAATCATTTTTATATTCACTATGAAAATACACCCTGATGGGAACCAGCAGTTAGCGTAATGGCTATGTCGCTGGACTCCCACGTAGTCGACCGCGGTTCGTGTCCCGGACCCGGTGGCTTAAAACTCACGCCGGGCGCGTGTGCGTGCGTGCCCAAGATCCCGAGAGGAGAATGGAGGAGAAGGGATTGCAGCGTGACCATCCCCCCTGGGGGGTGATTTCTCGTTTTCTGTCTCTATGTCTCTCTCTGTCTGTCTGGCGAGCGCACGTGCCCTACAGTGAAAATCTCTCCAAAAAAAAAAAATACACCCTGATTACCTCTGGAATCCTTTAATATAATATGTCATCCTTACATTTGCCAAGAGAAAATCTGGGACTAAATTCCTACCTGAGCACTTTCCTGCAATGTGCCCTCAAGGCAAATCACTTTTTTCTCTTCGTGTAGTTGCCCTTTTGTAATAGTAGTTGAGACAATCAAAAGAGACAGTATCTAAATGTGCTGTGTAATCACAAAGGCACCTCACAGAGCTTGGTTGCTGATGTCACAAACACTGGGCATATTAGAAGAAATGTAAAAATATTCTCCATGGTAACTTGTGTTTAACCCGGAAATATTCTAATACTTATCTCCAATGATAGTTCCACTTGACAATTATCTTTTGAAATGCATCTTTGAATAGCAGACATGTAGGAAAAAGTAATGATGCCAGAAAAAGGTTTTGGTAATAGCAATGCAATGACAGTGTGATAACTGTGTCTTCAGACATTGCCCACGGAAGTATGTGGGGTAATAGGAATCCAACCATGAAAGGGTACTCAGAGTTCTCAAAGACATAGTAGAACTGAAGGCATTTTTTGCTTTCCATGAGAGTTTATATGTGTGATAGGAGACGGTTTTTCAAAAGAGGATAGTGTTGCTATATTTTGATCAACTAGACTGGGGAGAAATGTTCATATATTGAAATGATCACCTTGTAGGCTAAATAATGTAATTGAATGCATTTTTAAAAAGTAAATAAAAAATAAAAAAGAAAAGAAAAAAAGAAAGAGGATTACTTTCATTACATAGTACAATGTAGTAACAATAGTACAGAATTTATCTAGAATGGAGAGACAAGAGGACTAAACTAAGAGTCAGGAGCACTACACTGTAGTACCAGCATGACTGCCTTGGTCATGCCCCTGAGTCTCTCTGTTTATCAACTCCTTATCTCTATGTGGGTTTTTTTCTGTTTGAGACTCATTCACTTTCAAACAAGAAATGATGAACGGGTGTGGGGTGAGGAACAAAGCAGTAAAATATGGCAGGAATTCTACATGTCTTTACGAGGCTCTCCAAAATTACTTACAGATTTGAATTGAGTGTAAATGTAGTCTACTCATGATTTCCAAACTTAGTACATATCTGCATCACTTGGGAAGCTTTTAAAATATGTATTGTTGGACCCCACCACTCAGAATTTCTAATTTAATATTTAATAGATATCTCTCTTTCTTCACTAAATATTATATATCTACTTCTATTCCTAGGAGCTAGCATAAGCTAAAGCTAGTAAATGTTTGCAGAATAAGTGAATAAAGAATTTTAAATTTTGTGGGGAGACAATATGCAAAATATGTGAGGAAGAAAGCACGTGCACATATGTAAACGGAATCTCTCACAACATTGACTTCAAGGGTTACAGAAGATAGACTGAAAGACAGAGAACGATGCAAAATTACCTTAGCCTAAACACTGGATTATTTTAGGTCACTAAGTCATGCAATTTCAAACATTTTAAGTTTGCTGTTAGAGCATGCATGTAATACGCAAAGTGCATGATGCGTGGATGCTGGAAAGGGAACAAAGTTAAGTTAATGAAAGGTTTTGAATATTACTCTAGAGATACTATCTTGGATGCTCAAGGCTTTTAGTTTTTTTAATAACTTTCTAGTTATGAAATACTTTTTTCCTACTAAAATATTACAAAGAAGAGAACTGTGAAACAAGGCTTCGATCCCTAAGCTCCACAGACATAAGGAGCCAGCCCAGTCTCAGAGATCCTTTTGTGCAGTAAACTCAAAGCTTCACAAAATGCAACACGAAGCCGAGATTGAGGTGACAAAGGCACTGATGGCAGATGCTCCTTTTCAACTGCTTGGAGTGAGTTGCACAGAAGCAGCTGGGGCTGTGAACTTGAGAACAGCTTACATCTTGCTAGCTAAGAATTTAGATCATAGTCATGAGGATCTGGCTGGCCGAAACTTGAGTCTTCCCCCGTTTCATCATCTGCATAGTCACACATCAATGATTTATCATATGTACAGCACACATAATATATATGAAAAGCTGGATTTAATTTTTCAACAAATACTGTCTCTTTAGAGTATAGTGAAGCCTTTTTAGGGTGTAGTGAAGTATAGCCAAGAAAGAGACCCATTTGCCTTGATCTTCGCAGCTGAATCTCTCTCTCTATCTCTCTCTCTCTCTCTCTCTATCTATCTATCTATCTATCTTTTTTTTTTTCTGAAATGGTCACAGCTAAATCTTTTTAGGCAGGTTTTGAAGCTGATAGCCTAAGTTCAAACTGCCTACTCTGTCATTCAGTCATTATACCTTGAAAAATCTAATTAAGCACTCTAAGCTAATTTTTTAACCATAAGATAATATTAGTGGTAAGGATGAGACAATGTTTAAAAGCCTTACCACAAAGCATTGCATAGTATGTATTTAATAATACATACTATATATTATAGCATCCAAGATAGTATCTCTAGAGTAAATTCAAAACCTTCCATTCACTGGGACCAGCAATTAGTGTAATGGCTGAACATCCATGTAGTCAACCACGGTTCGAGTCCCAGACCCGGTGGCTTAAACTCACGCCAGGCGCATGTGCGTGTGTGCCCAAGATCCCGAGAGGAGAATGGAGGATGAAGGATCGCAGCATGGCCATCCCCCAGGGGGTGGTTTCTCGCTTTCTGTCTCTCTGTCTCTCTGGAGACTGCATGCACCCTATAGAAAAAAAAAAAAAACACCTCTCATTAACTTAACTTTGTTCCCTTTCCAGCATCCACCATGTACTTTGCATATTACATGCATGCTCTAACAGCAAACTTAAAAATTTCCAAATTGTATGACTTAGAGACCTGAAGTAATCCAATGTTTAGGCTAAGGTAATATTGCATCGTTCTCTGTCTTTCAGTCTATCTTATGTGTTTTATGGTAATGAAGTTATCATTACTTTAGGCGTTGTTCAAGGCAATATGTATATAACAATACAGTCTCTGCCCTCCGTAAGTTTAAGCACAGGGAAGTAAAGATAGCATGAAATAACCTACGAAAATGTATAAAATTGTGAAACATGCACATCAATGAAAAACTTTTTTATACTCTCCATTGTACTGTATGTCTTTTTCTGAGTTTCTTAAAATCATTGTAGCTCTCACATTTTAGATAAATCTCTAAAACAAAAACGGGCAATAGAAGTACAACTGCAAAATATCTATCTCTGTTTGTAATTATTCAGTTTACTTTTCTGCAGAAGACAAAAAGAAAAAGTATTTTGAGCATGAGATTTTAAAATGCTATTTTAGCACATGCCTTGTTTAAAAATACAGCTTTTTTATATGAAAGAATATAATTTTAATTTTTGAAATATAACTCTAAAATTTCCCTGAGAAATAATTATCTATTATAGTTTCTATCTTAATTCTGATAAATGTCTCTGTTGACTTTTTAAAAGATAAAAAAGCTGTCCAAATATTTGAGATGTGAAAGAATCAATAAATACAAGTACTAAAGATCAACAAGAATTCAAGGTTTTGATGAGAAGAAATCATCCTAGAATTTGCTGCCCATTGGAACATTAACAAAATGTGCAATTTTGGCACATTTTTCCTAAAGCAACCCTGAAGCAGCTCATCCTACTAATGGCTATCTCTAATTCATGGAATGTTCTTTCTTATTATATGCAGAATTTTACCTTGCTTAAATTATTGTTTGCCTTCCAAAAGATGACTTCTCTTTTATCACATTAGGGCCTCTTAAGTAAGTGAAAGCAGGTGTCATTTTTTCCCTTTCATTCCTTTCTTTTTTCCCAGTGTTTGTGTGTTTCAGGTACAAAGTAGTAAAACATTCCTTCATTCATAGGGTAACATAAGAACAATCTTTTTTTTTTCTATTTCTAAGAGGGATGAGTATGAAAAATGGAATTTGGGGCTCTTTCTATTCACAGCAAATATCCATTCCTTCTTCTCCCTTATATTCAGAGAGAGTGGTTAATACAGCAAAGGCCTAATTTTATTCCTTTCTAAGGGTCAGAGTTACCATTCAAAAGATCACTGATCTTCCGTGTTTTGGATGCTCAGCAATTTCTCTCTCAGATTACTAAATACCTATAAAAAGCAGATATTGTTTTCAGTTCTGCCTATGTGGTAAGCTCACCATAGAAGACCTTTCCAATTACCTGTAAGAAATAGTTACTATCCAACTGCTGGACTCAGAACAAGATGAGCAAGGCAGTTCAACCAAAAAGAAGAGTGTGGAAGCCCTCTTGTCGAAATTAGGTCCAAGTCACATTTTCACATTCAATTTTAACAGTAAGCTGTGTAATTTAGATAATAAAATTGATATTGGATGTATTCCATTCTTTATCCAAATCCTCACACTTCATCTCAGTTGTCTCAGAACCAGGAATGAGTCTGAGTATTATTTTATATCTGGAAATTAACATAACATTCCCTGGTTCTTTCGATGCTCTTTCTTAGAGGTTGCCTTTATTTTACAACATTATTTTATAATTTTATGAATATAATCTAATAGTAGGTAACTCTTACAATAACACCATAGGAAATTGATGAGAATTCCTTTCAATAGAATTGAGTTAGAACCTAGTTAATATCCTAGCTCCAATGATTACCAGGTGTGAGTTACTGGGAAGGTTATTTAAAGGCCCTGTACCAAAGAGTCTTCATTTTAATGAACATAATAACAACCACACAGAACTGTAATGAAGTTGGAGATAATTAAGATAGTACTAGTGAATCATTAGCATTGTACCAGATACTCACTAGGTCCATGAGAAGTGTTAGTTTCTTTCCAGTGTTCTCAAGTAAAACTTAACCTACCTCAATATGTCATACCTGGTGCATACTGAAGAAATTTTAAAATTTAATACTTATTCAATAGATAAGACATTTTGAGAAAAATTTGTGGAACTGATTTATTTTCACATTATTAAATGAAAGATAATGTTTTGGTTAAGAAGTTATACTTCCTCAAACATTTGTTCACTTTGATATAAAAAAACAGACAAATCTAGCCTCTTTTACACACACTTACATGCTATCTCTCTATGAATGTTTAATGATATCTATTCAAACTCAGCAGAATTAAACTGATACATTTGATTTAGACATCGCTTATGCCACTGATTACATTTTATATTTTTCAATAATTATGTTATTTCATAATCTGCATTGCATTGTCAATTCCTGTGAAACTAGGTCTGGCACTGCAATACTGATCCATGTAGCATGCTAATCTAACATTAGAATTGATCAGAAGTCAAAGGGCAATTTGAATAGAGAGTTAATATAAGGTCTGATGGAGCCTTTTCCTTGGAAACAGGAGTTAAGACAAAGGAAAAATGTCATTTATGCTCCCTTTGTTGTGTGGACTGGAGAAAATGTGAGTTGGCACACACTGGTATACAAAAGTTGGTGGGAAAATGTCTATGACCTTCTACTGGTCCAAGTGATCCACATATTATCTGGTCCTTAACTATGCAGTCATATGTGCATCATCTATGTCAGGAGACAAAAAATAAAAACAAAAACAAAGCAAACAAACAACAACAATTATAAAAAAAAAAAAAAACCACATATACACACACACACACACACACACCGAAGGGGGGTGAGGGAGACAAAGCCCTGCATCTTCAGGTACCTTTCTAGCCTCCTAATGATGAAAATGTACCTTCTTTTTTTTCCATGTTTATATCCTTTGATAAGGCTAATTAACTATAGTATCAGATTAAAGCCATTTTGTTTGTAATCATCATGATTCTTTTATGTTAACTGAAACCATAACAGTAGCTTTGCTGCTACCACAAGTCTGTTGTAGCTTATCTTGAATAATGGAACAACCATTGGAGTATTTACAAAATGATCTTGGTTCATAAGAATATAACTCTGGAACTTGTAACTGTTAGGAGATCATGGCAGAGGAAGGGGTCAAAACTTTAAGACATATGATAATTATTGAATAGTTAGTAGGACTACTCTTATAAGATGGAAAGAAAGAAAACAGGTGACTACAGAGACTGGATGCATTTGAGTGGATTTGTGTATCCACCAAAAATTTTACAGTCTTTTTATAAATACGTATGATTATTTCTGAGAAGACATTAAAATTTTAAAGCTCTCCTGAAAGGATGACCCCATAAAGAGTTAAGAGCTATGACTTAGTTTAGAGAGTCTGTCTGAATGCCCTTTTGAAAGGAATTCAAGCAATTTATGAAGAAAATTATTTCCTTGATGCCTCCAGGTTACTACATAGCAAATTACTCTTAGAGTTCACTAAGTGGCTTTCATTTACTAAAATTAAGAGTGTTTTCCCCCCTGAAATGTCTTTCTCATCCCTGAGGAATTACTTGTTCACTTTCCTAAGGACAAATGTCCCAGGAGTCTAGGACAGTAGTCGATCTATCATATTACTAGTGAATGCTATCAGAACTTCCCTTCCTCTTTCCTAATACAAATAGAGAATATTATTAGGATTAGCATGGGAAAATGTTCTCATAGGACAAAGGTTGATGTGAAATGTGAAAACAAAGGAGGATTAGCTTTTAATTTGACAAGCAAACCAGCTGGGTTGCATCTAAGCATCATCTAATGACCACATGGTTCATAGGAAGACCCATGCATTTAGGAAAGACCAATTCCTTAGCAATAAAAACACAAATGAAAACAATTTCAAAGGGTTCATTTCTAGTGATAGTAGTATGGTAATATTGGTAATGTTGTTAACCAAAATGCAGTATTTCTTTTGGACACAGAGATTTTCTATGTGGCTACTATGCCACAACTAGGAAAGGCTTTAGCTTCAAGTAAGACGATGGCCATACAATAGCAGCCAGAACTAGAGGATTGACTTCATTTTTTCTCACTGAAAAAGTATATGAGTGGTTAGGTCTTGTTATTGGGTTGTTGGAAAAGTCATGATGTTTTTTTTCTATGCAAAAATGCATCATGACTTTCCAACAACCAAATATTTCTTTTTTTTTAATTTTTTTTATACATTCAATCACATTATTTAGCTTACAAAGTGAACATTTCAATATGTGAACATTTCTCCCCAATCCAGTTGATCAAAATATCTTCAACAGATAGCACCACATCTCCTCGTCTCTGCCTCCATATCCCTCCTCCAAATTTCCTTCCCCAGGCCCCACTCCTCCACACACACCGCATCTAGCATTCACATCCATCTCTTGTGTTTGTACATCCTTTAGTCAATCATTTCCAGTCATAGAGTGTGGACACTTGGTATATAAAAACCCAATATTTCTTTTCTTTCTTTTTCTTTTTTTTTTCAGAGAGGTTTTTGCTATAGGGCACATGTGCTCGCCAGACAGACAGAGAGAGACAGAGAGACAGAAAGCAAGAAATCACCCTCCAGGGGGGATGGCCACGCCACAATCCCTTCTCCTCCATTCTCCTCTTGGGATCTTGGGCATGTGCACACACGCGCCCGGTGTGAGTTTAAGCCACCAGGTCTGGGACTCAAACCGCGGTCGACTACGTGGGAGTCCGGCGACATAGCCATTACACTAACTGCTGGTCCCCAGAAAACCAGTATTTCTTAAGCTACTGCCAAGAATTTAGGATTGGTATCACAATAATTTTTCAATGATTTTGTCAGTGTTCCAAAATGGTTGAAACCTCTTGGAATCCTAAAACAAACTGTTCATACACATACAATTTTAATCAAAATAATGAAGCAAGATAAAATGTAGAACAAGAACTTCTTCCTATAAACTACTGTATTTTCATACTATACAGAACTTCTCTCTAAACACTCTCTCCCAATATTCAAAAAGGACTTACACCCAAGATTGAAGTAACCTGCCCATTTCAAAATAAAGGGCTAGCTGAGCCCACGTGTGCTGCTCCCAAGAGGTTACCTTAATCTAAATAAGAGATGTTAGCAGGGAAGAAGTGATAGTTTAGTCTTAGAATGAATAGTCAATGTGGTCTTATTTTTGCTTATTTCACTTTATTTGTTGTTTGAACCTTAATCATTCAGGTATGAATTTTATCAACTCATGTTATTTTCTCATCAAGAGTCAATGCAAGACACTTCTGTTTTATGGCATTTATTTATATTTCACATATTACCTCCATTCAATGTTCTCTTCCCTCACACTGGACAATGACTGAGCTCCCTACTTTGGTTTTAATTTTGTTTCAATGTCTTTTTGGTGATCAGAAATCAGATATCTGTATTCCCAAAGAGAAAATGTATGATAAGTTCTTATTGATTATTTTATTGCAAATTCAGTGTTACAGATTATTTACTTAGTTTCATTAATCTTACAGTTGAATCTAATTTCTCCCATATCCCAAGTTCCAGTATCAAAAAAATGATGATAACTACTTTTTTGTTTTGTACTGGAAATTAAAAACAACAGACTCAATAATAATGTCAATATTACCACCAATAGTATAAACATTAAAAAGAGTTTTTGCATTTCTATTTTTCCCACTAGTGATATATAGGCAAATAACTGCAGCAAGCCACCTGAAATAGTTTTTCCAGTACTGTGTTTATGTCATCAACTGGATATAATTTAGGTTTATTTGCTAAATTTTATTTAGGATTTGGGGCTGGATTTTTATTAAATTTTATGTTTACATAAAATATTCACATGCCTCCACTTCAAAACTAAAAAAGAAGATATATATAAAACATAACTAGCTTCAGGGTCAGTAAGTGACTAGGTGGTTAAGGGGATGGATTCCCACACGGTCGACCACGGTTGGAGTCCAAGACCCAGCAGCTTGAAATTCACGCCAGGCGTGTGTGTTTGTGTGTGTGTGTGTGTGTGTGTGTGTGTGTGTGGTCAAAATCCTGAGAGGAGAAAGGAGAAAAAGAGATTGTGGCATGGCCATCCCTCTGGGGGACGATTTCTCACTTTCTGTCTCTGTCTCTGTCTCTGTCTCATCAGTAAATGCACATACCCTATAGTAATCTCTGGAACAAAAACCAAAAACTAGCTTTATTGTCGTAATACTATTCTATTGCCACTCTCGTTGTATATATAACTATATTTTTAAATCATGGTTCACCTTTCTATTGTATTTTATTGTTTATAGCAAATCAATCTGCATATGTTTACACCCCTTCTTCTTAGATAAATTGCAGCATACTATAAACACTGCATTGTCAGAAAAGTCATGACACATTTTTGCTTAAGAAAAAAATACCTCACGGCTTTTTGGACAACCCGATACTGTAAATATTCTTCTGCATTTTCTTACTGACTATTTTCTCAATAGTAATTTAAAAGTTGTGTCTCATAGTTTTCTATCATTTCATACTACTCCTTGCATAGTGAGTGCAATATATTTTATTCAACTTATGATAAATGCTTCATTTTTATCTAGGTTTTTGCTAGTAAAAACAACATATCAATGAATAGTCTTAGTCATTTTTGTTCGTATGTATGAGTGTATCTTTAGAATAGATTCATAGAAGGAAGATTACCAGGTCAAAGAATGAGTACATAAATATTTGATAGTCTTGCTATTGGATGTGTGAATTAATATAATTATTTATAAGTATGTGTACCTTTAGTAACGGTCTGACAAGAAAAACATCAAATGAAACCAAAAGCTTACTAAATAATATGTCAAGGAAAATTTGTGTTTATTCCATGTTAAGTGACAGTTCAGTTTACAAAACCCATTACCAAAGCAAATCTCATGATTTACAAGTGAGGAGAAAAAATTTTATAATAACTTTCAAAGACATAGTAAGAACATTTGCAAAAACTCATTCATTTAGGAATTGATAGAAGCTTCTTAGCATTGTTAGAGAAACCATAATGCAAAAACCAGTGAAAACTCTAAAACTGAAAGAAATAAATAAAAATGAAAAAACTTCCAAAGTAAAACTCTAGAATTTTATAGAAATTCAGCAGACTGCTTTGATGATCTCTTTACATGCTATCTACTGGGCAAAAGAAAAGTCATTTTCCTCTGGAGAATATAACATCACCAAATCCTTCACCATTTTCACAAACAACATCCAACATTAAATAAAACAAAATGACAAATAGAGAAAAATAGTTCATAAAATTCAGGGCTATCCTGTAGTGCAGTGGTTAAGTGTTATCTGGGAGCCAGATCCTACCAGGGGCTGACCACAGTAAAAATCCCAGTCCTTGCATCTTGAAAAACATATGGGGCACATGCATGCATGCCCAGGATCCTGATGGCATAGATAAAAGGAAAAAAGTATTGTGTTATGACAAGGCCCCTTTAGAGAGTACTCTTTCTCCCTCGTCACTCTTTCTGCCATGTGTACATGCATACACATACCCTCTGACACACCACACCCACACTCAAAGATTTAGAAAACATTCATAATAAAAACCTCTTTATCACCCAAGAATAGGAAGAGTTCCTTAATTTGGTCAAGACCATATACAAAATCCTATGGCAACTATGCTACTTAATCATAACATAATATTATTTTCTCCCTGAGATCAGGAATGAGTAAAGGATGTTTATAATCATTACTTTTATTAAATGCTGTGTTAGAGCCTTCATCAGAGCAAGAAAGCAATAAACATAAATATTTTACAAATAGAAGAATAAATAAAGCTATCATTATTTGCTGATGACAATTTTGTGTATGTAGGAAAATCCCAAGGTATATGCAAGTAAGCAATTATAATAAAAAAGTTAACTGGGCAACATCAATATAAAATGCAGTCGCATTTCTAAACACAAGCACACAGCCAATAGGAAAAGCTATTTAAAATTATACTAGTGGGCTAGCCAATAGTATAATATGTAATATATATTATATACAATATAATGGTGGTTACGGAAGCCGGATGCCACATGACCAACTTCACAGTTTGAGTCCTGAAGCCAATGACTTCAGATACACTCCAGGTATGTGGGCTTGCATGTCCAAAATTCCAAAAGGAGAATGGAGAAGGGACTGCAATGTGCCCCTTCCTCCATGGAGGGTATTTTCTCACTTTCTTTAACTCTTCTCTCTGTCTCTCTCTGGTGAGCACATGCATTCTCTGGCAATTAAAAAAATTACCTTTTATAATAATAACATAAAAAATTATATTGAATTATTTATAATTCTTGAGAATTTTAATAACCCTACTCTAAAGTTTAGGTTAAATAATAAGTGTTCATGAATAACTAAGCTAATCTTTTAAAAGAAGATTAAAAAACTCATTTCAGGTGCCTTTCTGGGACAACATTACCCACTTGTTAGGAAAAAAAAAAAAAAAAGGAAGAGTTAAAAAGTCCAAAACTTGTTCAACTAGATATTAAGACCTACTAAAAAGTCATAGTAATGCAACAATATTAATTTGGACTAAGAGCAAAAAGTAAGCTCATGAAATATAAAATAGAGGTCACAGACCCACGCATATAGGAAACTTGACTACAAAATTTTAAAAAGGCAAGAACAGACTGAACATGTTGGGAAAAATAAAAACAACACAAAGTAGCAGAAAAGAAAAAAGATATCTAGATGTCTACCTCACACCAGGTATAATAGCAGACTTCAGAAGAACTAAAATTCACATTTTTTTTCCGTCTCGCAAAGAGCAAAAACTTCAAATCAGATTTTTTTTATTGCCAAGGGTCACATGCACTCACTAAAAAGAGAGAGAAAGCATCCCTTTGGGACACAGTCATGCCATAGTCCTTTTCCTTCCATTTCTCTATCCCCTCAGGACTTGGGGCACACATACACATGCACTTAGTATATTTTTTCCAAGCCATCAGGGCCAGGATATGAACTGTGACCAGCCAATGTACAGCACTTAAACAACTGCATTACAGACCAATTCTAAAATACATCTCTTTAAGAAAGTAATCTGCGAAAATGTATTTTAAAGTTTTGAATACGAAAACAGGGAGGATAAAATTGATTAATATGATAACATCAAAATTAAGGATTTTTACTCAATGCAAAATATCATAAATAAAAATAATAGGTTATTAAATGAGAGAATTATGTTCAATGCCCAAATCTAATAAAAGAAGTTATTTTAAAAATATAGAAGAAATTTCTACAGCTCAATAAAAGAGGTATTATATTCATTAAAAAATAGATGAAAGCTACAAATATTTAGATTAATAATGAAGAAACCTCAAGACCAATACATATGAGTAAATGGTCACTCTCATTCCTAAGCAGAGTAGTGAGAATGACTTTACACTTACAAAACTGTATAACCCCAGAGGGAAAGGCATGCTCTGTGAGTGTGAGTATAGCAAGAGTGACCACTCACTCCAACTGAGTAAGGCAAGGGAACTTAATCACATAGAGCATAGGTATTTCACATGACAGACAGTGTGGCTCCTAGTGACACACTGAAAAGAAATTCTTACACAGGTCCATAAAGGAAGGGTATGGCGTTTTCATTAGGGAAAACTTCTGATGGCAAGGACCTAGAGCATTCTGGGCATTCATTATTAAAACATCAAGAAAATGTTTGGTAAATGAAAATGCTGGAAATCTTGAAGAACTATATCGTAATTAGAATGATAAGACTAGATATACACCTAGCAGAAGAACAAATTCCAAAGTTTGAGTGTGGTTGAGAATGTGGGAAACAGAGTGATATATATTTCACATAAGAATGAGAGTTAGTACTAATTAAAACTACTGATCCACAAAACTGGAATACACATTTTATAAGAATGTTAACAAACAACACATTTAACATGTCTGATTATTTGTCTCTGGGGTGGTAAAATTGATTGTCTCTGACATGGTGTTAAGATCTCTGTTGTCTCTGGGGTGAGGAGAGTAGGAAAATGAAGTTCAAAATTCATCAATAAAGGGTCTCATGTGGACCAAGTATGATAATGTGCCATGAACAGAAGTTTTAATAACTTAGCTTCTGTCCCTGATGTTTAAAAAACACAACAACAATAAAAGTATGTATGTGTGTATATAAACATGTGGCACATATAGTTGTATATATGCATTCTTATGGTTGCATATATATGTGTATCTGTAAGTAAATGCATGTGTATATGTGTATACATGTATATGTTTACATGCACATATGTATGAAAAGGCTATGATCTTAAAAACATCTGTGTTATGACAGAGACATCTGTGAATTTCACAAGTATAATATGGTGGGAAATGAAAATTAGGACAGAATGCCTCTGCAGCAAAAGTTATGAAAACCTATTTACAGAAAGCAGCATAAACAACTGGAGCAGAGATCAGGCACAGTGGGTAAAGTTTTCCCCAGAATTGATGTCCATAATCATCTGGTGGTTCACTGACTTGTACACAAATTACTGTTTGGTTTTTGGTAAGAGACTACCTCTCTCTGTTGTACAGAGCTTACAGAACTGTGAATCCCTAACTGTGAGTCTATGAAACTTACCAATTTAGTCAAACTCCTGATTTCCAGGAGTTTAGAGCTTAGAATGTGTGTGTCTTAGGTCTCAAAATATTACTTTCTGGATCAGCAACAGCAGCAGCAGCAACTGAAAATTTGTTGAAAATAGGTTCTAATACCTACTGAAGTTTGAAAATCAGTCTTTGTTTCTTGATTAGTGAGATTACCAGGCATTTGGGGAGGATTCTGAAAAGATGAAAAGTAGGAAGCATTAGGAATCCATTTTTCCATCTAGATAACAATTGTGTTGGCAGAATTTGATGTAATTGTTTTGGAACACTGGAATTTAATGCAACTTCTAGAAAAAGTTTTGATCAGTAAATTGTGGTTAATTTGGTCAATTTCTGCTCTTAATTCTACAGCAGCTACTCAATCTCACAGCAATTTGCAAGACCCACTATGGACATCAAGAATCCTGCCCATCAAATACGTGGAACTGTGTTCTGATTGCTGATTGTTACTTCTAATCATGGAAGTACAGACATTGTTGTTGCAATTGCTCTATCCATTGCTGCAAATCCCTTCCCTTCTGGCTGAAACTGTTTTCAAAAACGACTTCCTTTTTCTCTTTCCTCTGTGGTGAGCCAGACATTAAAGACAAGGATATTCAAAATTAACTGCATATTATGGAGAAAATTAAAAAGTCACCTCACATGACCAAGAAAAGGTATAGGTTCATAAAAGACCTGAGAAGACCTGAAGTTTACAACTGAGGCTGATCTTTGACATTGAGGAAATATATAATAATTTTAAAATAAAAAACAAACAAAAACCAGTAAGCCCTAAGAATGGAGGAGAATCTGATTTGTAGAGTTATCACATTATTAGATTAAGTTGTCCAGGTTGAGGACCAGAGAATGATGCAGTGATAACACAGCTATACCCACACAGGGAGGTCTCCATTCATGTCTCAGCATGCACGTGTGCCCATGATATGGGTTGGCTGAGGCTGGAAGTAAAATAAGGCATGAAGACCCTGTTGGGAAAGCCTCCTTCTTTTTTTTGTCATGGAAGAAATAAATGAGTGATGAAAATAAAATAAAATAAAATAAAATAAAATGGATTGACACCATGGGCTAGTAGTTAAAGGAGCCAGATCCTACACAGCCAACTGCAGTTTGAATCTCAGACCAAAGAGCTTGAAAACCACAATGTGCATGTGTGTCCCAAAGTCCTGATGGGAAGGAAAAATAGAGAAGGAACTGTGGCATGAATATGGGCCATGGTGGGGCAGTTTCTCCCATTCTCTCTGTCTGCCCCTTTCTGGTATCCACAAGCACCCTCTGGTAATTAAAAAAATTAAAAGATAAAATAAAATTTATAATTGTTGTAATTTTTAAAATAATCACAAGGCATACCAAAAAACAGAGAAGGATGGTCCATTCAAAGAGAAGAAAAAATTATTAGAAACTGACTCTGAGAAAAATTAATCAAATACTTTAACTGTTTTACTGATGCTCTAAATAACTAAAAGGAAAGTGGACAAAAGGATGGACAACAAAATAAATATCAATAAACAGAAAATATAAAAAGAAACAAAAGGAAATTCTATAGATGAAAAGTATAATTAAAATAAAAATAATTTATTATTAGGTCATCAGAAAAGTTATGACATATTTTCCTATGTTTTTCTCCGCAAAAAGGTTTCATGACTTTCCTGACAAACCAATAGATGGGTTCAATATTTGAACAGACTAGATATGAGCAGGCAGAAAAGTAAGTAAACTTAAAGACAGGATAATTGAAATGAACAAGTGTGATGAACAGAAAGAAAAAAGACTGAACAGTGAAGAACCAATCCCTTACTAAGCCTGATGAAAAATTCTCAACAAAATACTGGCAAAACAATTCAACAGCATATTAAAAGGATTATACACTATTATCAAGTGAGATTTATTCCTGGAATGCAAGGATGGTCCAACACACAAAATGCAATCAGTATAATGCACTACACTGGCAGAATGATGGTCATCTCAACTGGTGCAGAAAAAGCACTTGATAAAATTCAACACCCTTCCATAGTAAAAACACTCAACAAATTAGGAATAGACGGAAACTACCTGAACATAATAAAATGCTTATACAAAGAGCCCACAGAGAACTTTATACTCATTCTGAGTTTGAACACTAAAAACTAGAAAGTGTTTGCTCTAAGACTAGAAACAGAGCAGGTCACTTCCACTCCACATAGTATTGGATGTCTTAGAGCAATTATAAAAGCAAAACAAAGACAAGATTCCATTTTAAAAAGGAAGAAATAAAATTATCTCTGTTCAGAGATTTGATCTTATTTATAGTTCATGCTTGGAAGCTAAAAATATGGAGAGGTAATGTCATATAACAAACATGGGTATTGTTTATTTTTCTTTTCATTATTACTGTTTTTTATTTTATACATTAAACCACTGTATATCACCACAACTTGTAAAAAAAAATCCTGGCATAAATACACTATACATCAGTCCAGTTCGAGGTATTAGCAGATGTGCTATCATCAGCAGACAATCTCCTATTTCTTGTCCCTTAAATGTCTTTCTCTCTATTTTTCTCCTTGATTCTCTTCCATACATGCGTATCATTTAAGTGTGAGCCAAATATATATCACTTTAATTAAACTAGACCTTGGTTCTATTTCTTGCAACTATAAACAATGCCTATATACTATATATTGTTAAAAAGCTCTAATTAAAATAAGTATAAATAAAATATTAGAAGAATAACTGCACAACTGAATTGAAAGTACTGAGATTATGATTTTGTTAACTTAGTTACTTAAAATCATCAACACTGAGAATTTTAAAAATTATTATATTGGGAATAAGATTTTTTATATTGAAATCTCAACATTCTGATTTAAAGTATTAGAATTATAGTTAATAATGTACTATTTAATATAATACAGCTTTAGAGTATAATAAGGCATATTCAAAACAAAGTTAAAAAACACACCTCTCATTATTAGTTCTAATAGGGATTCAAGTAACTTCCCAAATAAACTGTATTCTAAAACTGCTTTTCCACTTTCTCCACACTTATTTCACCCTCAATTTATTCACATAATAATTATAAAATGGTCCGCAGAGGAGAAATAAACACATTATACAACAAAAGAACATAGATGAAGTTATTTGGTTTCAAATAAAAGCCCATTTTAAACTTAAAGAGTTGAGTTTTTTCCAGAATTTACTAGCTGTACAAATTTACTAGCTGTACTAAAGCCTACAACCTATCATCTGTAAAATGGGATACCGGACCTAGCTCTGAAGTCAGGGTGTTAAATAACCGACAAGGATTAAGAGACATAAAATACCCAGAGTTCATGGAGACTAGCTTAGTGTCTTATTTTGGGTGCTCCCAGAATGGATCCGATCAATACAAAGAAATCGGGGCAATAATTTATGTGGAAGATTATTCCAGGAAGCATCAGTAAAGGAAGTGAGATACTCAAATAAAGAAAGCTAATTCAGGGTGTATTATAAAGCAAGCTGCTACTCTGGGCAACTAGAGTTTAATCCTAATGTAGTCTAAAGACAATGTAGACTACTCACCTGATGTTTGAAAGGCTGGACTACATATCATTGCTTGTTGCTGGTTAAGAGCTGCTACTGGAAAATTACCTGTACAGTGTGTGTGTGTGTGTGTGTGTGTGTGTGTGAAAGAGAGAGAGAGAGAGAGGTTGAAAGAGAAACAGAAAGACTGAGAAATAAAAACAAAAATATTTCTACTCAAATTGAACAGACAAGCCAGTATTTAAAAATACCTACACATAAATTAAACAATAAGAAAGTTAATATATAAGAAAGTTAATATTAACCACAGAACAGGAATTAACTCCAGATGAAACTACTAATTATCATAGAATCATTTTAGTTGGGCTTTATTTTCTAAGAGATTATTTGAAATATTCAAAAGAGATGCACAGCAAAAATCCATATCAAAAGGAAATTACAAAACAAAAACAGGTGTAAATTGAATACTACACAAATACAAATCAATGACTCATCAGGGAAGTTTTAAAAGCTTAAAATATATATAAAAAATTCAAAAAGTTGGAGCTAGCAAGTGGCATAGTGGTTAAGGCACTGGACTCCCACATGGCCCACAATGGTACAAGTCCTGGATCCTGAGACTTGAAACTCATGCCAGGCACATGTGTGTGTGTGCCCAAAATCCCAAGAAGAGAATGGAGAAGAGACTGTGGCATGTTCATTCCCCCGAGGAGTGATGAGTGATTTCTCACATATTCTCTCTCTCTCTCTCTCTCTCTCTCTCTCTCTCTGTCTTTGTCTCTCTGGCAAGGGCATGCACTCTATAGTAAAAATCTCTCAAAAATTTAATAGGTAAGATAAACTATAAACTAGGGCTATCTATGCAGACAAATAATAGAATAATTAAAATTTTAATCTAAATATAGTATAGCAAGGTAATGATAAAATATATGAATATAAACACATAGACAGAAACAAGGAAATGGAGGAGAATCAGTATTTTAAGAAATGATGTTTGAGAATTTTTCTTACTTGAAAAGATACAAATATTTTCAAATTGACAATAGGAGAAATAAAAATAATTCCTCTGATAACTATGTTAAAATTTCAGAACATCAAATTTAAAGATAAAAATATTGAAGCTATTGGGACCAGCAGTTAGCATAATGGCTATGTCGCTGGACTCCCATGTAGTCGACCACAGTTCACGTCCCAGACCCAGTGGCTTTTAAATTATGCCGGGCATGTCGTGCCCAGGATCCCGAGAGGAGAATGGAGGAGAAGGGATTGTGGTGTGGCCATCCTCCTTGGGTGGTGATTACTCACTTTCTGTCTCTCTGTCTCTCTCTGTCTGTCTGGCGAGCGCACACACCCTATAGCAAAAACCTCTCAAAAAAATACTGAAGCTATTTAAATTTAAAAGTATAGCTATTACTTAAAAAGAAATGAGCATAAAATGAACAGAAGATTTAATATCAGCAACAATTAAAATAATAATTTTGTTGAAAGACAATTTTCCATGGGTCTCTAGAGTTTTTACACAGTTTTTACATTGTTATCATTATTATTTAACTTGACCAGAAAGAGACAGAGGAAGATAAAGGAAAAGTATGAAAGCAAGAAGCCAGGTCCAGGACTTGAACAATGGTCAGCCACGTGGGAGTCTCTTGCCTTAACTATGACACCACCTGCTGGTCCCAATCCTAGATTATCTTTTCATTTGTGTAGCAAATTGCTTTAGAAGATAGTGTAACCTTCCAGGGCAGAGTTTGTTTCTGACCAGGAAAATAAAGATAGGACAACAGTTGGGCAAGTTTATCAATACCTCTATTACATCCTAGCTCAGTGTTCTGGGCTGTGACACAAACTCACTGTATGTACAATAGTCACTTTGGCCATTCTGCTTTGTTCCCATGTGACATGGGGTACAAGGGCCAGGGGAACTAATGTTAATATGAAGTCCATATTGCCTGTTGTGCAGTGAGTAATAAAGTCCTTTGACTCTAGCCAGGAGTCTCATGTATTCCAACAACAATCACAAATCTTTGGCTAAATTGTTAGTTTGTAAATTGGTTAAAATCACTATGATTCAAGAATTAAAACAAAAGAAAAAGTCTACAATAAAAATACTTTCAAGCATATAAATTGTATGAGTACATTACCAATAAGCATTCAGTATAAAAAAGAGAACTATTCATCAGGAAGATAAATAAACCAAACTGAAGTCATAAATTACATGAAACAAAATGAGCACATGCGTTCAAAAACTTTACCAGTAAATTCACCTGACCATGAAGTATAAAAATAACGAACGGTTCAGGCCAACCAGTAAGCATGGTTGTAAAGGTGGCTGTGCATGGCAAACTATGCGGTTTGAGTCTATTGAAAAACATTCCAGACACATGTGCATGAGTGCCCCAAATCCTGAGGGAAACAGAAAAAGGATAGCAGTGTGTCCATTCCTCTCAGGGAGGATTTCTAGCTCTCTCTCTCTCTCTCTTTCTCTCTCTCTGTGTGTGTGTGTGTGTGTGTGTGTGCGTGTGTCTATCCCTTCCAGTGAGCTCGGAGACCCTACAGTACAACTAAAAATAAGTAAACAAATGTTCATTTTTGTTATTAGGAAATACAAATAAAATTCCAGATGACAGGATGAAAAAGAGGGAATACCCCAGTCAGATGTGTCACTTGGAGTTACAAAATGGAGTCAATAATAAAGTATATTAATTAGCTTAGTGGAGGTACACTGAAAGGTCAGACTGAGCTGGTCTAGTGATGAGGATTCAGTTTAGGACAGAACTAAGTCAATCTGCAAAGACAAGAGAATGGGACATACACAGATAATAGTAACTGGGTTGAGTATCCCAATTTTCTAGTTCTTGTGATACCCAACTCTCTTCTAGTCTCTGCACTTTGAATCTGCATCCTTAAAGTAAAGCCCCATTTTTATTGTACTGGTTTGAGTGGGTCTCTTTCCCCCAATAACTGTGACTAGAACATGTCACAAAGTTGGTATTGGGAATCTACTCTTTAATCTGTCTTCTTGGATACAAGTACATGCTAATTTATAATTGACAAAGAACAGCTTTTTCATAGCACAACTTCATAGAATCTCATGTAAAAAGCTTTTTCCCCATATATGTTTGATATGATAAATGTGTTTATTGCTCTGGTGTGGTCATTGTGTATTGTATTCATGGACTGAAATAACACTCTACCCCATAAATATGTACAACTCTTACATGCCAATTAAAGGTTTAAAAGTTTAGAAAGGATTTTTATTTATACATATTATATAAAACACATGAAAATACATAGTTCTTGCCCACAATCATTGCCACTTCTTTCTCTCTCCTTTTAATTTCAGCTAAATTCTCTTTGCTTTGCTTGCACTGCAGATTAATTTCTCCTTACACACAGTTGTTTTTCCACTGTATTTCACACTGTATTGTACACATTGCCCATGAATCTTAAAACTGTTTATCAAGGCTACAGATTATGAAATGCTGATCTTCAACTATTGGCTTTCCGCATAAATCTTTCTCTTCTGATAGTATGAGCTTAAGCTGAAAAAAAAAAAAAACTGACCTAGTTTCTTTTCCTGAACATCATAATCAGGTATTTTTTATATTCATATGTATATGATTTATTACATGAAAGTAAAAGTAGGTACTCTTACATAAAGTTGGTGGGTTGTAATGTACCTTATATTAATCTCCATCCAGGAGACTTTGTTAGACTTTGCGACGTCTATATAGTCATCAATTCCTTGTACCTAATGGAACATTATTACTGCCCACTTCTTCTATTTTTAAAATATAATAAAGCTTTTTTTGTATTATATTTCATTTATGTTTTAATTTACATTTAGTCACTGTACCTCTTTACAGTATACAACATGGTTCTTTCCTCTAAAGATATCGACAGTTTTCCTTGAACCCTTAGTGACTAGGCATCTTCCTCACTGTTCTATTAAAAACGTTAAATTCTGGGACCAGCAGATGGCATAACAGCTACATCGCTGGACTCCCATACAGTTGACCATGGTTTAAGTCCTGGACCTGGTGGCTTAAACTCACACAAGGCACATCTGTGTGTGTGCCCAAAATCCTGAGAGAGAAGAATGGAGGAGAAGGAATTATGGTGTGGCCATCCTCCCTGGGGGGTGATTTATCACTTTCTGTCTCTCTGTCTTTCTGGCAAGCACATATGCCCTATAGCAAAAAACTCTTAAAAAAAAAAAAAAGTTAAATTTTGATCCTTTGTATAATCCAGATTCAGTATCTAAGTATTTAATTACCATAATTTTTCCAAATCCCCTTGACTTGCTCTGTTTTTCCCATATTGCTTATCACCTCCTAATGCTGTATATTACTTAAATATTTATCATTATTATTATTTTCTGTCTCTTCTTACTAAGACGTATGCTCTATCAAGACTCTAATTTTTACCTGTTTTAGCCCATTGAAACATTTCAAGTACCTAAAATATATCTAGTACATAGTACATGATAGAAGCTTACTATACATTTTTTTTTTTGGAGACAGATTTTTTTTGCTATAGGGTATGTGCACTTGTCAGACAGACAGAAACACAGAGAGTGAGAAATAACCCCCCTCCCTGGGGGAGATGGCTATGCTGTAATCCCTCCTCCTCTATTCCCTTCTTGGGAACTTGCTTGGTGTGAGTTTTAAGTCACCGTATCTGAGACTCGAACCATGGTCAAAGAAATGGGAGTCCGGCAACATAACCATTACACCATCTGCTGGTCCCTATACACTCTAAATGATTAAATAAAATCTATTTCTTGCAGTGTAGATAATTTTCTCTTTCTCTTCATCTTTATGTTTCTCTCTTTTTCTCTTTTATATTATCGTATCCTATTTCAGTGCCAATTTCTTTTTTCATTTCTCAGTGGACTCCATTTTTTAAAGAATTATTTATTCAATTGTATTCATTATTATAATAACAATTATTATTTATTCTACAGAGAGTGGGGAGAGTGAACAAACAAGCCACCAGATGCCGAACTCAAGCTACAGTTGGGCGTGTGGGATATCAGTGCCTTAATCATCATGCCACCTGCTAGCCCTCCATTTCTTCTTGTTTGTTTTTTGAGAGATTTTTGTTAAATAGCACGTGCGCCCACCAGAAAGACAGAAAGCAAGAAATCACCCCACAGGAGGGATGGCCATGATGCAATCCCTTCTCCTCTTAAGATTTTGGGCACACGCACATGTGCACCCAGTGTGAGTTTTAAGCCGCTGGGTCTGGGACTCAAACCTCAGTCAACTATGTGGGAATGCATCATTACATCCTCTACTAGTCCCTCTCCATTGGTTTTTAGACAGCAAAGAGTAACATATATTTATCTAATACAAACACAAGTTCTATTACTCTACAAACCCTTTCATACTTATATTCATAGTCACCTTATGGATTGCTTTCCTTCATCTCAAAGAAGCTAGAATATACATATAGTAGCATACCTCAAACTTTTTCAGAAAGCTTTACTAAAAGGATAAAATTCACACATGAACATATTACTGCTGACCATATTAATGAGGAAGAGAGACAGCATGCATATTATGCTGGCCACCAGGATAGTTGTTTGTTTTTTTAGCTTTTATTTTTTGCCTGAAACTAAACTGTATTACTTTGTGTTTCTTCTTACCTCCAGACTGTCTGCTGTAAAACACTATTGTGTGTGTATGTATGTATGTGTGTGTGTGTGTGTGTGTGTGTGCTACTTACAAAGAGATAGCAAGATTTAAACCTCATGGCTACAATAATAGATAAATGGTTTCCTAAAGGACTGAAAGAATGAATTGTGCCTAGCTCACTGTCAAAGAGGAACTTGGGATTAAAGAGAGCAGAGTGTGACACTTGCATATCCTTAAGGACACCACAGTCAAGATGGGATTCCAGACTCCAGGCTTCTGACGCTTTTGATTGACCCCTAGACCATGTTTCATGGGTTGATGGAACTAGGAATTAACTTTTATCTATAGGGAAATAATACTTTTACAGCTGCTCACAATCCTCCCTGTAAAACTGTCATTTTTACAAATGCTTTTGGCAACAGAAACATAAGTTGCATCACCTCATAATAATCCTAAGAGCAGCACAGTAAAAGCAAATATCCATGCCCTGTTCTTTACAGAGACGACTATTTCTTGATTCATACTGGTACAATGCTAGTTGCTACTACTTTTATTGGTTAAGTTTATGTTCTTCCCCTTGAGTGCTTGTTTCCTTGCCTCCTGTGAAGACATAAGAACATCTAGCCTCATGATCATTAAAGCATAAATAACATTCTCAGTATGACCCCAAAGGACTCCAGCTGTAGCATTTGCTTCTCTAGCTCTTCACTCACTTTTTAAAGATTTTTGCATGTGCTCACCTGATAGAGAAGAGAAACAGTGAGAAGAAAAGTGAGAAATCATCCCCCAGATAAGATGGCCATGCCTCAATCCCTTCTCCTCTATCCTCCTCTTGGGATTTTGGGCACATACAGAAGCGCCCCTCATGAGTTTCAGGCCACCAGTCCAGGATTCGACTTACCATCAGTTATGTGGAGTCCAGTGCCTTTAACTACCACGTGACCTACTGGTGCCCTTCATTCACCTTTAAATTGCAAGTCTCCTTCACACACATGCACGCGTGCACACACATAAAAACCCTTGAGGAGACTCTTCCAAGGTGTAAGCCCACTATGTATGGACATTCATGAATAGTTTCCCATTTGGTAAGTCTTAGTTTTCAAGAATGTTCATAGTATTAGTCTTCGTGAGTATATTCTTCATGGTAAAGCTACGTCCATCTGCTATGCAACTAGGAAAATGGCTACTAATTACCTAGGCATCTTATCTTCTGGACTCAAACTTCTTGGGTTCAAGGTCACTTATATCAGTTAGGTGATTAACCTCAGGGTTTATAACCAATTAATAGAAGTAGTTGTGGTGATTAGATATGCCATCTGTAAAGATGGTAACAACAGATCCTGGTGTCTTACAAGAGTAAGATGCTGTTATCAGCAAAAGGTCTCGACTGATCTAGTGTACTAGGAGTAAGGTGGTGATAGCATGCAGTGTTCTCCTAGTTTGTTTTCTCCCTCTGCCTTTAGGAAATCCCCTTATCTTTGTCCTGATTTCAGTCCTGGGAACTAGAAATTCATAGTGAAGCAGCAAAGGCTAGGAAGAAACCAAAGTTATCTGTAGTATTAACTTACATGATTCCTTATTTCATAGGCCTTCAGAATTGTGGATTATTGTGAAGCAGCGTGAGTTGCATTTTTCCATGAGTGCACATTTTATTTCATCTTTGAAATTTAAAAACAAAGGGCTTTTTAATAACTTTTATCCGGAGTGTCTAGCATCGCTTTCTGATTTGCAGTTCTATTGTTACCTTTGCTCCTCTGTTTCTGGAATTTTCTTTTGTAATGTTTTTATATTTCCCCTCCAGAGCCTTCTGCTCCATTTTAGCTTGTTGTTGCTGCTCTTACTTGATACATAGTGGCATGTCCAAATCAGGTCCTTTGCAAATATATATGAAAGTGAGTATTTAGTGTTTCTCAACATAATCTTGTGCTTCCTGTTCCCTTTTTACATGTAGGTCAAAAAGTGTTATGAGGGGAAACTGATCAATATAAAACATTAGTAGTTTGTATTTACCAAACAAAAACTGTCATTGAAATAACTGTCAGAAACACATGCTATATAAAATAAAGTCAGCTTAAAGAACATCATTTGCCAAAGACAACTTTATCAATAACATCTCTTCTCCAGCAATGCCTCTCCCCTCAACATAATTTCTGTGATTTTGAAAATTGCTCTGTGCTATTCTCTTCAAGTCAGCTTACCATAAAGGGCAAACTCTTCTCTTACTGTTATTTACCTATCCATCTTGGAATTTTAACCTTCCAACTGTCTAGGGAAATTTAGTTTCCTTTTAATAGCAGAGATGACAGTTCAAGTCAAGTCATCTGTAATATGGGGACTCAGCAAGGGGCCAAATAAAATAGTCAATTGTAGAGGCATCTAAGCTTCCATATAAGGTGATAGATTTATTTTCCTAGAATATTTATTTTCCTTTTTTATCTATTTACCTACTATTTTTTTTTCCTTTTCTCTAGACAAACAGTTTGATTTTAAAAGTGAAGTCATTTTAAAACAGGAACTTTCAGAAGTTATGTGTCAAATATAATGCTATTATGAAAAATTCAATTTCCTACTCACCATATACTTATGAATTACTAAATATTTATGATAGATTATACATAGAAACTGTCCCCATCAGGAATCCAAAGATTCCAAAAACAATAATAATAAAAGAGCGTCTGTTTTAAGTATCAAAAAGAAACACTGACATGATTCTCTAAGAGCTTCAAAAGAAAGAGCCCATTTTTTGTCTTGAAGGAATCAAGGAAAGTTTTCTCAAGAGTCTTGACAGATGGAGAAAGGGAGACAGAATTAGACCCTATTCGAAACAAAGACATGTAGGGAGTCTATTGTAAGAGGCTGTTATAATGGATATGTCCCTCCTCCCCCAGGAAATGTCTTATATAATCATAGCTGTGACTCTCTAAGCTTATTGTAGGTACAGCTATTACACACACATCAGTAGTTTTACAAGTCTTGCTGGTAACAAGTAATAAAAAATTGAAATGTAGTTGATACTACATTTTTACCAGGTCACTGATTTAGAGGAGAAGGTCAAGATTAGCTCTAGACTACACGTGTAGGACAGGTGAGTTTATGTTCAAAGTTCTCTAGTCATTTATCTTTTACCATACACACAATTTGTTGACAATGCTAGACCTTAAAGTTATTTTTCAGCAACTTCATATCTCATTTCACTTCCCAGATTCCTAGTGTCCTAGAATATTGACATCTGTAAGAGACCTTCTATAATGTCGCTATGTTCCAAAGCTGGTTTTTAAGCTCCACATGATTAATTATCATTGTATTCCTAGTGCCTGCTAGATAGTGAATACTCAATAACAGTTGTTAAATAAACAAAAGATGAATAGATCTGTTGTTAGCCCATATGGTAAGCAGAAGAGGAATTTTCATGTCTATTTTATACATAAGGTCTTAGAGATATAGTTAAATGGTTTACCCAGTATTACAAAGTCAAGCCTTCTAATTCTCTAACGTGTTCATTTCACCATGAGACATTGCTTATACTCTAATAATGACTAAATAATCCTGGAGTTGGCTTCACACAATGTTTCAGACAATGGAGAGAAGGCTCTACTGTGATCAACATTCCAATTATTCTCCACTATTCTTAGAACTCTACTATCTGCCCTATGTCTGTTTCATCCAGAGGTCTGCTTTCTTCATTACAGTAAACATGGCCGTAGCAGCTCCTTTTTCTTATTTCTATGAATGTAAGACCACCCTGTGAAGGGGGTGCTTCTCTTCTGCAAACTATCAAGCAAAAATCCTTGGCTTTACACTCATAAAAAGTATTTAGGTTATATATCCTGCCTGAATAAATTTCTGTGGTTATCGTTTGGAACTAAGCCAATCATTATCCATCCAAGATGTATACAACATGGGGCACACGAAGTGGAAGCAACCAACTAAGGTGAACTATTCTTCCCAGTCTGCCTGAAACTTGACCTGTTTAAGCTGTGATGGTTTCATGTGCCAGAGACAGTCTAAGGAAACCCCTTGGTCCCAGGCAAACCAAGATGTTTGGTCACCATACAACCACTAGCATAGATGTGAAAATCAGCTGCCCCTAAAATTCATGTTCAGGCCTTATTATCAGAAAAATGATTTAAATAAATAAATGCCTATATTTACTTTTTCAAAATAGGCATCTTTTAAAAATATTTATTTAGTTCTTCCATAAATGAGAAAGATAGTGAGAAGAGACTAGGCAAGGTCCCTAAGAAGTTCCCAACGTTGTAAACCACACTCAGCTTTTAGCCAGTCTCAGATTATAAACAAGTAAGTATACGCTGAGTACTCAGGGACGTCTCTAGACTCCAGCCAGAGACTTTCCCAAAGGCAGGTAGGACTGCCTCAGAGCATCATATTTTATTACTGTTCCACCATCTGGTCTCACTATATACATGTTTCTCCCACAAGAACTACTAGATTTTTTCTGTTGTGAAATTACTGGCCCTATAAAGAATTTTTTAAAAATTTTAACTCTTACTGTTAGATGACCAATTCATAATCTGTATGTTTTCTAATGATATTTGACAGAATGTTATGGTTGTACAATGATATTCCTAACCTTCCTTTAGAGTCAGAGCTTCAAACAAAGACCTGGAAACTAATCAGTTATCAAAATCACCGGTAACGAGTGCATTCACGAATGTAGATACTAGGCCCTAGTCTAAGAGATTATGATTCTAAAGTTTGCAGATGAACCAGGCAATCTGCAGTTCTGAAAGAGTCTGAAGCCAGGCTGGTGAAATACCACCACAGATGAAACCTGAATTAAGTATGTTTGGTAAACAAAGAAAGCAAGCAACACAAGGAGATGGCTGGCAATAGTGTTTCAATGAGAAATGTCACAAAAAGCCCCCAACAGAAAAACAATTGCAGTTTGGAGGGCTTTGGGAATATAATTACAAAGATATAATCAGCGAGTGTTAATATGCTGAGCAGCATGGCACCTTCTTTTGCGATACATTTTTGTCAGAGTTGATCAACCATTTTACCTCATAGCCCAAAGTCATCAGAAGTAAACCCCATTATAGCACAGAGCTCTTTTCTCCCCCTGGCGCATATTGACCAAGGACATTTTCTGGTCAAGAATTCATTCAGTAGCTTTGCTCTATCCACACAGGAAACGGCTGTGACCTTTCCGGCCTATAAGGTTATGCATTTTGACAGGCGGCACAGAGCCAATCCCTCCAACCACATGGCGCAGACGGCCGCACACTGTTCTCCTGAGGCATGCTGTTACTCATGTTGTTTAATCACATTCAGCAGGTCTGGAGCTAAACGTCATTCAGAATATCAGAAAGGCAGAAAATCTGTGCTGCTGATTTAATGGAAATCCTTAGCAAGAAGCAATGCATAGGTGGCTTGTTATTTAATGGATGTGCAATCACTTCTAGAAATGTCACCCCCTTCTGTTTCTGTTACCTTCCACTACATCTAACTCCAGCTCCAATCATTAATTTTAATTTGTCAAAAACTATAGGATTCATTAAAAAAAATGATGCCCTCTATTATATGCATAAAAGTGAGTCATAGCCCTTGACTTAAGGAAGTTTATAATCTACTTAGAGTAACAGCACTAATGTGTGTCATGTGGATGATGACTGTCACCTCCAGGTGTCACTGGCTCCTTTGTTTACCAATCTTATCTCTATTTTACCCAATGTCAGAGACAGCATGTATCTTTCACTAGTCTCTCTCTCTCTGTGTCTCTGTCTCTTTCGTGTATATACACACACACATGCACAGTACCTATTTGCAACTTCATCATAAATTTTGTTAGTTATAACACTGAAGATTCAAAGTGATGGTGAGGGGTCATATCACAAATTGCATGAGATCTCATTGTCTAATTGTATCCCCTGTTGTCTTTGTCTTTTCTTTCTCTTCCTCCCTCCTCCTTATTTGTTCAGAGCAATGCATTTCTTAATGTCCTGATCAAAGAAATACAGCTAAACATTCATGTCACCAAATTTTAACTTCTATTCTAAGTTATTTATTGAAATGTTTCTTTTTCCAAAATGCAGCATGGTCGGGACCAGTAGTTGGCATAATAGCTATGTCACTGGACTCCCACGTAGTTGACCGCAGTTCGAGTCCCGGACTCAGTGGCTTAAACTCAGGCCAGGTGCGTGTGCTATATTCCTCACATAGTTGACTGTTGTTTGAGTCCTGGATCTGATGGCTTAAAACTCACACTGCATATGTGTGCAAGCATGCCCAAAATCCCAAAAAGAAGAATGGAGGAAAAGGGATTGCAGTATGACTATTACCCTTGTGGGGCATTTTCTCACTTTCTGTCTCTCTGTCTCTCTCTGGCGAGCACACTGTATCACAAGCTTCTAAAAAAAAAAAAAAAGACATGGATTATGGACAGTCTTCAGTATCTGCCACACAAAAGAGTGTCTATTCTACATAATTATTTAAAAGTAACATAACATCTTCATTTATACAAGAAATTTATTTCGTATTGGGGAGAATCATTTTTGATAATATGCAGATCCTTCTCTTTAACTTTCATGTTTATATATCTATGATTTTCAGGTTGATATGTTTGGATATTTTTTCTAAGTGCATTTAATTGAAATTTGGAGTGAAACCACATTTACAATCACTCTGGATTTAGCACCCATTTCCCTTTAGATTTAACACCATGGACTCCTGGTACCGCTCATGGTACTGGCTGATTAAGTAGCTGCAACAAAATACACTATACCACAGAGATGACCTCAGAAAGGAGATACATGTGATTTCAATCCATCCATGACTCAGTTTCAAAAACAAAATCATTCTGCATTGTGTAGCCCTTTATAACGTTTTAAATAATGTATTTACTTACTTTATGAGTGGGTGGGGGGATAATCCCTCAGGTTCTTGTCACACCACAACCCTCCCTGCAGCAGTCAGGCAGGATCATGGGTGGCCTATGCGTAAGGTGTATACGGTGAGGTTTCCCACACAGTTCCGGCATCATAGCTTTTATAGAGTGTTTTAGATCTCATTTTACCCACAAAACATTTCTATTTGCTAAAAGGGAAACATGTTCCTCATCTGAAAGGGCGAGGTATCTCAAAAAGAGGCCTATGAACATCTTTTCCAAAAATACACAATATATCAGTGTTGATAGAACACTACATTAATTATGGTTCAGGATGAAAGAATTTGGTAGCACTCCAGGCTCACGACCATATTTGGTCAGTCTGGTAGTTGGCAGTCAAGAATTTGAGATAATAATTATTCTTCAGAGTTGAGGAGCAGTGCTATGCATGCATTAAAAAGAAGTCACTGAAATACTGAAATAACAAGGGAAAAGCTCATGAAGAAGGCAAAATTAAAAAAAAAGAAATCAGTCATACATACTATTAATTTAACTCTGTGGATGTAAATCTAGACACATATTTCAACTCCTAATTTTTGTCTTTCTTTCTTGTGTGTACTTTATAATCTTTCTATATTGAAAATATATTATTTTATTGTAAAAATGGCCTTTATAAAATAAAAATGAGTGAAACAAAAGTTAAGCAAGTATCTTTACCAAATGCTAACTCCATGTTTTTTCCCATGTTGTATTTTATTGTTTATTCAAAATGAGATTCTCACTCATCAGAAAACTCCTAGAACAAGAAAAGTAGGCTTTCCCTTTGCTTTTACTTCTGCTGAAAAATATTAGGTGTAGACTTCTCTATAGATCTTTATCCTTCAGGCTTTCTTTGTCTTGTCAAAGGTCTTAAGCCATTAAGCTAAATATGCCCATTGACCAAGGCAATTCCCTGTGTTTCCGCATTGGGACAGACCATTAGAGATGATGGATCTGCAAACCATTTTCTAGGATATAGTGATTGCCTTTGCTCAAAACTGCTACCATTGAAAATAAAATCAGATATGCCCTAGAAAAAGAGGCATGCCACAGTGTCTCCTGAAAACAAAAGGAAACAAAAAACCTCTTAGGAAATTTAGAAGTCTGATTCTTTGATTTCATAAATGTTAGCAAAACATCTTGTCATTAACATTTCTCTAAATATTATTTCTTAATCTAAAGATTTGATTTAATAAATACTTACTTAGTTTTTACTGTAAAACAATCTTACAATATTTTCTTCTTATTTTAAAGTGTTCAGGTAAGGTATGTGGTTTATCTAGCAAGGATAAGAGGTGATATAAAGTGATAGAGAATTGAACACATATGCAAACAAAGCAGGTAGCTATTACGGAAATAGACATGAACATTGACCTTCATTCCCATAATAGCTCTGGCTGAGCTAGCACTTTTCTGTGCTGTACAAGGTCTTCACATGTGTGAATCTTATGAATCATTCCAATTTGGAACGAGTGGGTGGCAGCTGTTCTCTTTATTTTACATGCAGGAAAACCCCATAGAGAGGAATCAAAAGGCTGTCCATCGTTTCCAGTGTCAAATAAAAGGCAAGGAAAAAAGCCTACAGATGTGGAAAGAGATCCAGTTCTTACAACTAGATATATGTGGATTGCAAAGTTACCTTCTGTAAAGAACCACTTTAAAAGATGGACATTTTATTCTGTTTAAGTTTATTTATTTATTTCCTACAGGAGATAGAGAAATAGAGAGAGAGAAAGACCCTAACAGGGTTTTCATACCATAGTCTTCTCTGTCTTAGCTGGCCCACGTCACGGGCTCACATGCACACCCAGTGCACTCAGGAAGGGGCTAGGATGTGAATCCAGAAACTCACCTATCTGAATCCTACTGTGTTATCACTGGACCACAACCTGGTCCTCGGAAATGCATTTCCTAATATACACATATTTCATATTTAAGTGAAGGAAAAGATAGAACCTGTGCAAGTCACCAGGGTAACATAATTAGTGATATCGTTTCCTTGGCAAAAAATGGTTACAGACTAAACAAAAACCTAAAATGGGAACCTCACTCACTGCCATACTGGTGTATACCAAAAATGCATTTAATATTGGGATGTAAACATACTACACTATATAGAAAAGTGTCTGTCTGTTTACTTTCTGATACATTTTTATGCCACTAACAGGATCATAGGATGTTTAGATTTGAGGTTTATGTTCCATCATTTAGAACTAAAAGTTCAGATTTCTGAGGATCTTAAGGAAAATAAAGCCTTTTATAAGAGGTTGTAGTCTTAACTACCCTAGATATTTTGACTAGTTTAGGCAAATAAGGAGAAAAAAAATACTTATATTGGCAAAAATTAAAACAAGTTATGAATTTTAAAATCACCATGGAAATCACTCTTTTGTTGAGATGTTAACAACTAATTAATATCAAAACTTACATATATTTCTCAAATATACAGTATCTCCGTCATCTATCATTCTCTTTGTAAAAATACAGACACTACAACTCTTGTGCTTTTTGCCTCATTGACTCTGGTATTTCAGAATTTCATTAACATTTGTCTTCAAGAGAATCCTACATTCCAAATGCTTGATGTTTTCTTTAAAATATTTTATCTGTATATAAAACCATCATATGTATCCACTCTCCTAAACTGGGCTTATTTATCTCTTATTGTTACCATGTGAACGTAATTTTCCATACAAATAAAATCTATAATCTCTACTAAGAAAACACCATAGACACATTTTTAAATCTTAATTTTATGAAAATGTTACTGTTAATTGCTTTTAATATTGATATATAGTTTTAATGTAGGGTCTAAAACTCCCCATAGCTATTAACCAATATGAGTGTATTTCCATTTAATTTAGCAATAAAATTTAACCTTCCAGAAAGATGGGTAAGAAAGGTTCTTCTTTTATAGTTTTATTATTTAAGTTAAATTTGGTGTAACATGTTTTATAGATTGCAAATAAAAAATACATGTGACACCATTTTTTATTTTTAGCCTTGAAGAATTTTATTAACTAATATAATCATATTGTCAATAGCTAAGGCATCTCCAAAAAAATTATCTTACATCAAAGCACAAAAAATTTCAAAATTTCCTACTGATTTGCAACCTATGGATGGCAATGGATTCCATCTCTTCACCCTAATAACAAGAACCACCACTAGAATCAACATGAATAGCTGTTTCCCTAACATGTCTTTATTCTGTGTTTTCAACATAGGGATGGTGTCCATCTTGCTCACTCACTTCTATCTTTTTTTTTTTTTTTGAGAGGTTTTTGCTATAGGGCGCATGCGCTCGCCAGACAGAGAGAGACAGAAAGCAAGAAATCACCCCCCAAAGGGGATGGCCATGCCGCAATCCCTTCTCCTCCGTTCTCCTCTCAGGATCTTGGGCAAGCACGCACACATGCCCAGAGTGAGTTTTAAGCCACCAGGTCCGGGACGTGAACCGCGGTCGATTATGTGGGAATCCAGGACATAGCTATTACGCTAACTGCTGGTCCCTTGCTCACTCACTTCTATGATGCCAGAAACCTCCATTTAACTTAGCAGTAACATTTAACTTGATAGAAAGATGAATAAGAAAGGATCTCATTTTATAATTAGATTACTAGAGTTAAATTTAATGTAAAATCTTTAATAGATTGAAAAGAAGAAAATTTGTGTGACATTTTTGATTCTTAGCCATGAGAATTTGTATTGCTTATCTCCTAAGTCTCAAACACTTTAGTTTCTGCCTATTATGAATGATCAGATAAAATACCAAACTAAATAATAATAAAGATCCTCCCCACCTTTTTACAAGACTACTTACAGGAATCACATTAAATTAAAAAGAACAAAGAAGAAAAAAGGTAAAAGATAAGTTGTTTCACATGATAAATGTGAGTTGATTCCATGCTACTTCACAAAAATGTCACAGTCTTAGGGAGATTTACTATTCTTCACTAAATGATACCCATGATAAAAAACCAAAGGCTATAATTCATTCAGTAATAGGGGTAAAATACCTCTCACATACTTATACAAACTATAAATTCAAAAGATTTATAGAAAATATGTATTGCTAAAAGACTACGCATGGATTTTGAGTTTTCTTTTTTACGACAAAGTAAACTCATTTTTTAATTCCACTTTCTCATGAACTTTCTGAACTATCATATGATACATTTTTTAAGATCTCAGGATACTCAAGTCTCAATTACATTGTTAGACCTTCACACTAAGAATTGCCAACCATGATTCATTACTGGCCTAGAAGTCAGCTGAGACAGAACTTAAAAAACGGGAGGGTCGGGGGAAGGAAGAAGTAAAGGAAATACAATGAGTTTTGAAACATAACCCATTACATATTTTAAAATGCAAAAGAAGCATGTGATATTTTGGAAAAATTTCCCCATCCTAAACATAAGCTTAAGGATAAAAGTCTGTGGCGGGATTTTTATTTTTATTTGAGCTACAGTTTTGATCAATATGGCCAGCTAATTGCTCAGCTGTGCTCAGTTATGTTGCATCTGAAATAATGCAGTTAAATATCAAATAGGGATTTTTTTTATCCTTCTCCAATAAAGCAGTATGTCACTAACTACATGAGCTAAGCATCCATAGTAAACAAATAGAACTTTATGGAGGGAAGGGGGAAAAAAAAAACTATTTAAATGTCTCTTTCTACTCCCCCCATCTGCACATTATGTATCAGGAATCAGAAAATATTCACACCTCTGAATTTGAATCATAAGCAGATTGCTATAAGAATGTGTCGCATAATTGGCTTCAGGAAGAACTTCAAATTCCTGGGGCAAAATATAGCACTTCTGTCAGTTTCAAATACCTCATAGCTGCATGTTAATTTTCAAAAGGCTCAAGGAGGCTTTGCCAATTCCATGTCACAATTCTCACAGACTATTGTCATAGCTGGATTTTTCATTTGCAGTTGAGAGATTAGCTAGTTGAGGGAGAGCATGATAGGTTCCCCTTCAGTTTAGTTACTAAGATAGAGGTGCCAAGGGATAGGTGTCAGGTGCACTAGGTGGGACTGATGCTTGCTATTATTCCTCTACTAGCCTCCTCCCACCCTGACCCAATGTCACTCATAATAACCCACACCAGAAAGCATATTTTTGCTTTTCAGAGCCTTGAATATGCTCTAAGTTTTCATCTTTGTGAGAAAAAGTCTTGTGAAATAAATGTAATGTAAAAGTAAAGAAGGTCAAGAATGAAAAATTTTACAAGATAGGAATAGCGATTTTGGCTCTCTCCCAATCCTCTCTTCCCAGGGCTCTGAACCACTCTAATATCTAACCCTACATATTTCAAGGCCTTCAGGTTTTAATCATGGCCTCATCTACTCTGGTCCATTTATATATATATTTATTATATTAAATCTACATAGGAGTTTGTGCTTATTTTTTAAAAATCTCTTCTACTGACACTCTTTTAATGCTTTAGCTTGCTAAACTACAACATTCAGGGTCTATTATATATATATAAATATATATAATATACATAATATATAACATTATATATAATATATTTAATATATACTACATAT
>NW_006159508.1:1792332-1794621 GCF_000334495.1 Tupaia belangeri chinensis
TTTTGAGAGGTTTTTGCTATAGGGCGCATGCGCTCGCCAGACAGAGAGAGACAGAAAGCAAGAAATCACCCCCCAAAGGGGATGGCCATGCCGCAATCCCTTCTCCTCCGTTCTCCTCTCAGGATCTTGGGCAAGCACGCACACATGCCCAGAGTGAGTTTTAAGCCACCAGGTCCGGGACGTGAACCGCGGTCGATTATGTGGGAATCCAGGACATAGCTATTACGCTAACTGCTGGTCCCTTGCTCACTCACTTCTATGATGCCAGAAACCTCCATTTAACTTAGCAGTAACATTTAACTTGATAGAAAGATGAATAAGAAAGGATCTCATTTTATAATTTGATTACTAGAGTTAAATTTAATGTAAAATCTTTAATAGATTGAAAAGAAGAAAATTTGTGTGACATTTTTGATTCTTAGCCATGAGAATTTGTATTGCTTATCTCCTAAGTCTCAAACACTTTAGTTTCTGCCTATTATGAATGATCAGATAAAATACCAAACTAAATAATAATAAAGATCCTCCCCACCTTTTTACAAGACTACTTACAGGAATCACATTAAATTAAAAAGAACAAAGAAGAAAAAAGGTAAAAGATAAGTTGTTTCACATGATAAATGTGAGTTGATTCCATGCTACTTCACAAAAATGTCACAGTCTTAGGGAGATTTACTATTCTTCACTAAATGATACCCATGATAAAAAACCAAAGGCTATAATTCATTCAGTAATAGGGGTAAAATACCTCTCACATACTTATACAAACTATAAATTCAAAAGATTTATAGAAAATATGTATTGCTAAAAGACTACGCATGGATTTTGAGTTTTCTTTTTTACGACAAAGTAAACTCATTTTTTAATTCCACTTTCTCATGAACTTTCTGAACTATCATATGATACATTTTTTAAGATCTCAGGATACTCAAGTCTCAATTACATTGTTAGACCTTCACACTAAGAATTGCCAACCATGATTCATTACTGGCCTAGAAGTCAGCTGAGACAGAACTTAAAAAACGGGAGGGTCGGGGGAAGGAAGAAGTAAAGGAAATACAATGAGTTTTGAAACATAACCCATTACATATTTTAAAATGCAAAAGAAGCATGTGATATTTTGGAAAAATTTCCCCATCCTAAACATAAGCTTAAGGATAACTGTCTGTGGCGGGGTTTTTATTTTTATTTGAGCTACAGTTTTGATCAATATGGCCAGCTAATTGCTCAGCTGTGCTCAGTTATGTTGCATCTGAAATAATGCAGTTAAATATCAAATAGGGATTTTTTTTATCCTTCTCCAATAAAGCAGTATGTCACTAACTACATGAGCTAAGCATCCATAGTAAACAAATAGAACTTTATGGAGGGAAGGGGGAAAAAAAAAACTATTTAAATGTCTCTTTCTACTCCCCCCATCTGCACATTATGTATCAGGAATCAGAAAATATTCACACCTCTGAATTTGAATCATAAGCAGATTGCTATAAGAATGTGTCGCATAATTGGCTTCAGGAAGAACTTCAAATTCCTGGGGCAAAATATAGCACTTCTGTCAGTTTCAAATACCTCATAGCTGCATGTTAATTTTCAAAAGGCTCAAGGAGGCTTTGCCAATTCCATGTCACAATTCTCACAGACTATTGTCATAGCTGGATTTTTCATTTGCAGTTGAGAGATTAGCTAGTTGAGGGAGAGCATGATAGGTTCCCCTTCAGTTTAGTTACTAAGATAGAGGTGCCAAGGGATAGGTGTCAGGTGCACTAGGTGGGACTGATGCTTGCTATTATTCCTCTACTAGCCTCCTCCCACCCTGACCCAATGTCACTCATAATAACCCACACCAGAAAGCATATTTTTGCTTTTCAGAGCCTTGAATATGCTCTAAGTTTTCATCTTTGTGAGAAAAAGTCTTGTGAAATAAATGTAATGTAAAAGTAAAGAAGGTCAAGAATGAAAAATTTTACAAGATAGGAATAGCGATTTTGGCTCTCTCCCAATCCTCTCTTCCCAGGGCTCTGAACCACTCTAATATCTAACCCTACATATTTCAAGGCCTTCAGGTTTTAATCATGGCCTCATCTACTCTGGTCCATTTATATATATATTTATTATATTAAATCTACATAGGAGTTTGTGCTTATTTTTTAAAAATCTCTTCTACTGACACTCTTTTAATGCTTTAGCTTGCTAAACTACAACATTCAGGGTCTATTATATATATATAAATATATATAATATACATAATATATAACATTATATATAATATATTTAATATATACTACATAT
>NW_006159508.1:1794694-1823872 GCF_000334495.1 Tupaia belangeri chinensis
ATATATATTTATATATATATATAAATTAATAGACTCTGAATGATGTACTTTAGCAAGCTAAACCATTAAAGGGGTATCAGTAGAATAGACTTTTAAAAAATAAGCAGGCTCCTATTCTGAAAGAAATTAATGACCAGATAATGACTTGGTAGGCATATACCAGCCACAGTTTATCTGTACCCCTTCATAGAATCAATATTGTCTAAGTTACATTGCCAAACTGTGTTTGCAATTAATTTTTACTTCAATAGCTTTACTTTTCACAGAGCTGTCTAGAGGCGAAGCTGGAATAGAATAAAGATAATTTCCTAAGGCAAGGGTGTTTAGTAAGAATGAAATGGAAGCTTCATCTTTCCCTGAGGGCATGAAAACACTGCAGGTCCATTCAGTGGAAGATAATTCAGGGAAGAATAGGACACTAGTTAATAGAATCAATCTAGAGAATAAACAAATAGATAGTAATATATATTTGTCCCCTTCAGGAAAGTTTGCTTAAGTTAAGCAAAGAATCTCAGACTGAAATAATTTACTGAATTCAATAACTAATACATGGTAGGATTCATTTTGAACCTAGGTATCTGAGACCAAAATCTCAGCTCCTTCACATATTCTACATTGGTTCATTCACAAAACCAATCATCTTCCAAAGAAGAGTCTCATTCATTCATTCACCTACAAATAGTTACCAACCATAATCCAGGCACTTTGTGAATTTAAGAGGACAATGAATAACAAATCCAAGAACCAGAGTGCAAGATTTTACATTTTAGTAGAATTCATAATACAACAATAGGAAGAGCATAATAGATTTACATACCAAGATCATTTTCTAATGTTAGGTCAAACTGTCAGGCATTCAGAAGTTGGATTAAATTAAAATTTAAGAGGTAATTAAATATTATACAATCACTTTGACACAGAGTTAATTCAAAATTTACATACATTTCAGAGTCTCCGTCTAGTCTCCAACTCTCTTTCTCTTTATTTTTCTTTCTCTTTCTCTTCTCATTCAATGTTAAAGTAAGCCACTGTGGATGATGGTGCCGAATTGGTGCAACTAGTAAGCTAGTAAATTTGAGAATGTCTATTTAGACCAATTATTTTAAATAAATTGGGGGAAAAGGAAACAAATCAAGAAATGACCTTGAGAAGAGCCATGATAAAACTTTAATAAGGACAATGCCTAAGGCTAGATTTCAGTTACTAAGAACACACAAATTATATGCAAATCTAAGAGTATGTGCCTGGAAAATCCTTTTGGAAGCCACAATTGTAGATCATTTTGAAATGCAGACGTTAGGCAGAGATGACACTTTTAGGACCGTAATCTATGACAGTCCATCCAAGCACTTTTAAAATTATTATTATTTTGCCATTGCATACAATTCCATATGGGTATTAAATTGGCACTATGATAATCAGCCCATATAAACAAAATTGGCTCTACTTATAGATCATTAGGACTAAAACATAAGTTCCCCACCTATAAATATAATTTAAAATAAAATTTTTCTCTACTAAATGTAGAGATATAATTCCATGTGTGAAAAAAAAATTACTTATAAAAAGAAATTGGCAGGGAGCAGCAGTTAGCGTAATGGCTATGTCGCTGGACTCCCATGTAGTTGACCGTGGTTGGAGTTCTGGACCTGGTGGCTTAAACTCACGCAGGGCACATGTCCGTGTGTGCCCAAGACCCCGAGAGGAAAATGGAGGAGAGGGATTGTGGCATGGCCATCGCCCCTGGGGGTGTTTTCTCGCTTTCTGTCTCCCTGCCTCTCTCTGTCTTTCTGGAGAGCACACGTGCCCTATAGCAAAAACCTCTTCGAAAAAAAAAGAAAGAAAGAAATTGGCAGATGAGATAGGAAAATACTTTTTTAACAGACAGTTACAAAACTTCTAGTACAACCAGTAGCTAAACCACTAAAATTGGATGAAATTGTCAATATTTGTTTGGTATTTGGTAAGTTAATCATTCAGTCAATGTTTACTATGGAAAATTCAGAAAAATAATATGATCTCAGTCATTATCACATAGGAAAATTTGTCAAAGAATTGAAATACATTCTGAGCTTAGGAACAATTAAGTGTAACACCTTTTTCTAAGAATAGAAATAAATTCTTTGACTATATAGGCAGAGCTAAAAAATGTTCATGGGTTAGGCTGGTCACATTTTAAGGAATGAAAAGACAAAAGAACGGTGTCCTGGGGAAGGGATGACAGTGGTGTGAATGTTAAATTGCAAAGACACAGAAGTAGACAGGGATGGCTACAACACTTTTAGACACAGAAGAAAAATGTCATTTCGGGAACAGTCTGCACAGGATAAGCTGATGAAATAAGTTTTCTGAGGACTAAAACATATCTCCCCCAAACTATGTCACATCTAGGACAGAATACAAGCTTCACCATCCACCATATTGGGATTAGTGCAAATGAGCAAGCAAACATGTTCAGTTTGTCTGCCTGTGAACCACAATGTATATGCACATGAGTGTATGGATGAATAATAATCTGTATTTATATGAATGCAGAAGATGGCTATTTTTTTCCAGTTTTATTTCTAGGCATAAATATTTCTAACTTTATATTGGGAATCTTGTTTGGCAGAAAGAACATTTTAATAACTTTTCTGCCCTAATTATCAGCCAATATTCTTTATAATGAAGAATTAACCTTGATGATTGGTCATGTATAAAAGTGCTTATGTTACTAGAGAAGGAGCTGACTCTGCAAGTTTGGCCAAATGTCACTTATTGCATAAAACTTTGTAGATGATTTAATGGATTTTTATTACCATTGCATAATAAATGTGCAGTAGAATTTCCTTGCTTTGGATAGTCACTCTCCTAGAGGTGTATTAAGATTATCATTAAGATAATCTATGTATATATGATTAATATACATATAGTAATTATATGAATATACATGGAGTGATTTAACAGAACTACCTTTTCAAAAATAGCAATTTCATCACCTAAAAAAGCAAATTCTAATTAGAAATCCAAATGTAAGAATTCATGTTGTTTAGTGTTCTGGCATTTTACACATTTCAAGGCATTTTTATATGCATTGTTTGCATTTAGTTACATATAATTTTATATCAATTTTATGTTAAGAAGATGTGAATCAAAATGATGAAATAACATTCCCTACTCCCCAAAGTTATAAGTTTAAAAGTAACAGAATTCTAAATAGCATGATTAGACTTATAAAAGAAGATGAAATTTAAAAAAAGTAAATAAATGAAAGTAACAGAACTAGTATATATACCAAAAAAGATTCCCTTATGATTATCCTCCTCCTAATCTCATGGCTCCTCAATGTTTTTGTGAGCAAATGCCCTTTTAAACATCATATAGGCCTTCCTTCCTATAAGTTTGAATGAAGTTTCAATTTTCCTAAGACTTTTGGGCAAATATTAGAATGAAATGGGAAAACAATAATATGGAAAATAATATTAAAGGAATAGTTTGGGAATAGAAAGAGGAAATGATAATAGGTATTTGATTTTGAACATATTAAATCTAAGGTGCCTAATAGACAATCAAGTGAGGATTCGAAAGGGAGGGAAAAAGGCAAATAAAAGTTTAAACACTGTCTTTATGGCCAAAAATATAGGTTATATAGGTTTAAGAATATCAGGGTATATATGGTATTTAAAGTCATAGAAATTGATAAAATTACTAAGGTTACAAGTTTATCTAGAAAAGACAAAAAGTGAACCAGGACATCTGAATACTTAGAAGTCTCTGACAATGATGAAAAAATATAGAAAGAGACAGATAAGAAAGGATCACTTGAGGATAACTGCAAGAGACTAGTGTCTAGGAACAAAGATATGAATAAGTCAGTCAAATCTTGTTGAGAGAATAAAACAAGATCTAATAAGTAATTGTTCAATTGAGTAAAGTGGAAGCCATTAGTAAGCTCTACAAGAGCAATTTTAATGGATTATGAATGCAAATGCCTGAATAAATTGGGTTCAAGAGGTGAGGAATTGGACACACCAAGCATCAGCATCTAGATGCAAGGGTTGGAAAGGACAACTGGACGTTTAAGCCTTGGGGACACTGTTGATAAACAATTGTGTAAAAGGGCAAGATCCAAGAATAAATCAATAAGGTCCTTACTTTGAACTCACAGAGTGGAAAAGCAAAATGCATTTTTATAGGTTATAAAACGGTCTCTAGGACAGCGACAGAATGAATGGACCAAGTTAGGAGAATGGGCCACATGAAAGATACACTTGAAGAAAATGATTATGAACTAAAAGTTAAGGTGAGTCTTCATGTTTGGGTTTTATTCTCCAACTTCAACAATGTTATAGGTTAGGAAGTATCACACAAAGAATTAAGTGGCAATGCCAAGATCTGGATATGGACAGTAGTTATGAGTCTGTATTCTTGGCCCAGTAGTAGTGGTGCGGCAGCAGTGCAATGCTGGAAGCCATATGGAAATTCACGGTTCTGTTCCCAGGTCGACTTGTACAGGCCATTATCATAGCTGGCTGGGAAAGGTTGGGTGGAAGAGGAATGTGGCACGAAATCTTGTTGAGGGTACTTGTGTCTTTCTATCTCCTTTTCTTTCCCTCACATATCTCAGAAAGAAAAAAAAAAACCTTTTTTTAAAAAAAGAATTCATTCTTGACCATTATTCATTCTACAGTGCTTCAAGTGCTACATTTCATCATTACATGCACAGTAATCTCAATGCTTTTTCAAAGTCTGTTTAATAAATAAGCCATTTTTTCTCATGTGCTAGCCATACTTTCTCCTTTGAATTTCAGACACAAATACTTAATAATCCATTGGACCTTCCCACTGGGTCTCTAATTCAAAATCAACTTGACCCAAGTAGCTATTTATTCCTTCTCCCTAAGCCTATTCCTTTCCTATTCTTTACCATTTCCTGATAATAATTAAATAGATACAAAAGTCTCAAAATTTTCATGGTTTAAAATAGTAAACAAAGACTTCACTAGAGTAGAAATTATAATAGCTATACAGGCATGAAAAATGGATTAGCAGAATATGAAATGATTTTTAAAATCCATTAAATTATATACCTACAATAATTTAAACTAAACACGTTCTATCTATGAATATAAACATATCAGGAAAAACTAGAAAGGATTACATGAAAATTAAATTCTGGTCAAATTATCTTTATTGCTAAGAAGGCAAATAAATTAGACATGTAACATAGGTACATAATATTTAAGTCAAAAATATTTTAAGTGTTCCAAGAACAGAATCAGATCTTACTACACTGCCAAGTGATTGTTTTTCAAAGATTAACAAGAAGATACTAGATTTCTTTCAGGACCCATCACTAAAACTTTAACCCATTTTCAAAATTGTTTAAAGTTTCAAATTCTCTGACATCACAGAAAGGTGATAAATAATCATCGAGGACTATTCTCTGTGATAATAAGGAGAGCAATAACCAAAACTTAACAAAGAAAAAAACTAAAGGAATTTTTTCCAGTCTGATGAAAACATCAGTTATTTCATTCAAAAGTTCAACTGCTTCCTGCAGATAGGATTATTTCCTCTACCTACTACTCAGATTTTGGATTTGCTAAAGAATCCTGCTTAAAGATGCTAATTTTGACAGGGTCAATGTCTCTGAGTAGGAAATCATAATGTTAGTAAATGAATGAAATAGAAAACAATCATCAAGGATTAAAAGTGTAAAGTGGCATAATGGTTAAGGTGCTGGACTCTCAAACGGCCAATGGTGATTCGAATCTCAGACCCAGCAGCTTGAAACTCATGCCAGGCGTGTGTGCATATGTGCCCCGACTCCTGAGAGGAGAATGAAGGAGAATGAATTGCACTATGGCCATCCCCGCAGGCAATGATTCCTCATTTTCTCTCTTTCTGTTTCTCTCTGTGTCTCTAGGGAGTGCACATGCCCTATAGCAAAAATTTCTCTCAAAAATAAAAAGGGTGTAGCCTTTTTGAATCATATGCAATTAAAAAAAAATTACCCCAAATAAGTAGTGTGGTTTTGTTGAGATCATCCATATTCATAATTTAAAAAATGACTCAAAACTCATGAAGGCTTCTGTACAAGATGGTGTCCTAACTTGCCTGCATTTAGTGAAGGGTCAGTAGGCTAACAGGTGTGTGTGTGTGTGTGTGTGTGTGTGTGTGTGTGTGTGTGTGTGTACATGTGCATGTCTATGAGAAGAAATAATAAATATCACTTGACATGACTTTTCTTATATAAAATGTTATTAAGTGCTCAAAAAAGAACCCTTCTCCAGAATGCCCCTCCCTCAGAAAGGACTTTTCCATATAAACATTATAATTTAAAATTTTAACAGAACTAATAGAAATAAGATATTTCTTTCATATATTTATTACATACTGTTTCACTGTCATATCTGAAGATTTAGAAGAAGGCAGGGAGAGAGGTACAATATGGGCCATATATTGAGGAAGACTGGTCTGACTAGGACATTAACAGAGAGATCCTGGTCCTTGTGAAGAACCATCTGGCCTCAAAGAAAACGAGAATGCATTCTGTGGTCTGCTCATGAAGAGAGATGACCTTTAGAAGTCCTCTCCAGCAAACAGGTAGCTGAGCAACAGGGATCTCAGTCTTGTCATTGCTAAAAATTGAGTTCTGACAAAAAGAATGAGCTTGGAGGCAATTTTTTCCTGACAAGCTTCAGCTCAGAACTCAGTCTGACCGACGTCTGGATTTCAGCCTTGTAATACCCTGAAGATAAAACCCAAGCCCTCTGTATCAAATTTTTGACCTACAGAATTGCAAAATAATCAATTTCTGTTTTTTAAGCTATTGTTTGTGGTAATCTGTTATGTAGCAATGGAACACTTAGAAATGAGGAAACCTGGTTTCAGAATCTGAGGGGATTACATATGAGAGTGTCTCTGTCAGAAAATAAATTGGGTTCCTACCTTATTGCCATCATGTCTTGGTTGTGTGACTTTCAGAAATTGATCAAGATCATCTCTGTTCCATCATTTTTGAGGTGCTTTTGATAATATTTAACCACAAGATTATATATGAGATGCACACTGTACAAGGGGTCCTCAAAAAGTTCATGAAAAAAATGTGTGTTATAAAAAAACTATGCATAGATTTCCATTTTTTTTCCACACCAAAATAAACTCATACTTTGATGACACTTTTGTATGAACTTTCTCAAGTTCAATTATAGAGTGGTCCATTAGAGCTTTCTTTGTTTTGTTTTTTAAAGAGAAATTTTTACTATAGGGGACATGCACTTGCCAGAGAGACAGAAAGACAGAATGCGAGAAATCACCCTTCTCCCCTCCCTCCCCCGGGGGCCTGGTCATTCAGCAATCCCTTCTTCTCTATTCTCCTCTCAATCTTGGACATGTATGCACACGTGCCCCGTGACAGTTTCAAGACTCTGGACCCAGGACCCAAACCTTGGTTGGCCATGTTGGAGTCCAGCAACATAACCATTATGCCATGTGCTGATTCTCCATTAGAGCTTTCATTTGGGTATATGTTTATGCACAAGGTAAAACCTACTTGGGGAGAGGAAAAAAATGGGATAAAAGGTTTTATCATTGTGAAGATCAATATATATACATAGAGAAAAATATTGACATTTCTATCAGCTTACTAAACTGGAAATAAAATGGCTTCTTTTTACTTTTTGCTCTTTCTTTTGTCTTCCTGGCCATGATTGCAAGTTTTGTATATGGGACACTGAAAGAAATGTCCTAAAATCTGTCATTGGATTTTAACAGAGCCACTCAATATTGCTTTTCATATTTTCATAAGTTTTTCCCCCTACATGTTAACTATCTATATCGTTAGTGGATTTGTTATAGAAAGAATATTATTAGGTCTTGCTTTTTCATCTATGACTACCTCTGTCATTACATTTTGGTGTATACTCACTTTTAATGGAGTAACTGACATGTCTGGATCTAAATATACTCTATCGTTGTTTACTAGTTACCCATTCATCCTTTATTTTCTCTTTTTCTACTCCCTTTTGAATAGATTATTTTTCCTATATCTTTTACATTTTTGTTGTTTTTTGGGTTTATACTATGTACTTTAACAAATTAATTATAATTATTTTAATGTTCCTGGGTAGTTTTAACATATGTGTAATCTATAAATTTAGTTCCGTCTCTCTCTCATGGAATAAATAAATAAACTGTAAGAGAAAGGTTATATTTTGATATCAATAACAAAACACAGGGGCAGAGTAAAAGTGTAGGGTATTTGTATAAAATTGACCTTAAGTTGCTTGCTATCTGCTTACTTCAGATTGTTATAAGATGTTTGTGTAACCCCCATGAAATATCTCAAGAAAATACCTATAGAAGACACATGAGAAAAAAAGAAAGACATTTTCTAAAGCGATAATCTATATTAAAAAGTGCCCCTCTCCCACACTTAAATTACCTTGTATATATTCAAACATAGGAGGAAAATGTGTTAGTGCTTTCCAAAACATTTCCTAGATTATAAACTACAAATATAAAAATAAAGATCATGACTCGATCTCTAGCTTGAGCTTCCTTATTTTAAAGTTACTTTCTTAAAAACAAAAGTTATAACCACATTTATCCTTGTCTGTATATTGGCCTATCATTCAGGTATGACTGTTGAGTAGAACCTGAAAATGTACAGCTGTATGAAACTGAGTGTCCAGTACTAGCTGTCTCATTAAGCTGTTCACTGTCTTTCCAAACTCTTAGCAACAAATCATTCCCAGCTGGTGACCTTACTTGAACTAAGATAAAAAGCAAAGGTGCTTGTGTATGTGTGTGTGTGTATCACCTTTAGCTTCATAAACTATTTAGAAAATGCCTAGCTACCTCGGAATTCAAGCTGGTAAAACCGGGTTATTTAAAATAATAAAATCATTAAATCAGAGCAATTTCAAAATTTTCCAGTAAGTGAAACCCCTGTCCTCAAGCAGATATGTAATATTCTAGCCAAAAAGCTGATTATGCTATATTTCAAACTTTTCAAGAGAGAAATTCTATAAATTCCTTTGTAACACATTCTAGAGTTTGTTTTCTCACTTATGGGTTTAGAAGTTTATATTTTAGTTTCATATTTTAGTGGAAGATAAGAAAAACTGAACTGTAGTATTTTGTATAAAACATTATGTTTTAAAATGGAGTAAGAGCATCTGGCCTGCTTTTAAGACTACTTATAAATATTCACCAGAATGCAAATACCACAGCACAGGACAAGTGTATCAAGTAGCTATTGTTATAAAATATTCCCAAATTCAGGTGATAATTGGTTTGCATCATCTAATCTGGACATGGCTGGTGGCTGCATTAAATTGTCCAGGTAAAGAGGCAGAAGTTACCTGACACATACTTTATTAACATGAATCATTGTTGCACAAAAGACAAGTCAGATACTACCACAAAAGGGCTGCTTGATGAACCACCTGAAAATTCATTGTCTTAAAATATAAGCCTTTTTTCCCCTCACCTAATCTTTGTGTATCAGTTTGGACAGCTGTGATTCGGGATGTACATTAGATGGCTTAGCTTCAGGCTTCAGGTTGGGTTTAAATAGGCTTTACGCGGCTCCCTATTCTCCTTGAATGAGCGCAATCTGGGGTGTGTTCTTCTCAAGGCTTATCTTCCAGCCAAAGAGCCAAACTAAAGTATGCAGATACATTTAACCTCTCTGCTCACATCAAGCCACTCTAAAATCAAAACAAACCACAAAGTCAAAGTTAATAATGTAAAGAAGTATACTCTGCCCCAAAGATGAGGGTAAGGTGAGAAAATACTTGCTGAGCAATACTCCAGTATATTACAGTAGGTACCCACATTGTTGTTGAAGGTAATAATCACTATAGGTAACATAAATAATGTATTGCTAATTCATCAGCAGCACTAAGCACTGGGTTAGGAATGTCATGTAATGTGATCCTCAAAAGACCTCTTTGAGAAAGTGCAACAATTATTCACATTTTACAGATAAGAAATTCAGGGGCTATAAGCCATTATGTTCAGGTGCTAAGCGTCCCAGATAGCATTTGCACCAGGTGGTCTCACTCTAGGACACTGAGGACAAACCATTGTGAATATGATGCCACTGTGATTAAGTCATCCCCATAAACAGACTGAACAATACAACTTTTTAATTGGATAAATTTGGAGTCTTTGTTTTCCCATCAAAAAGTCTATCTACTTTTGCTGTATGATAAAACTCAGTTATATGGCACCCAAACATCAGCCCAATAGTACCAAAAGAGTACTTATACTGAAGTCTTTTTTTAAAACCTTGATCAGTCATACATATCAAAAATCTATTTCTTTAAATTCAAAGGTAAGTAAAAAAAACTGAAGGAATTTACTAAATGAACTTACATTCATTCTCTCTTTTTTCTTCATAGAAAAACAAGAGAAAAACAATCATCAAGAAGGAATCATGACGTAGTAGAGATTTACATGAGTCTAATAAGGGCATATGAGTTCTGGAGATAACTAACTGACTTCATGAACTTGGAAAAATCACATTCATCTTTTTCCAGGATCTTCTATTAACTCTTCTAGATCACATGTATCCCAGTTGTGATTTTCTCTTTGCCCCCAAATCAATGTTTCCTTTTTAAAGTAAATTGTATTACTCCCACCCATGCATTGCCTGAGCCAAAAACCTAAGAATCTTCTTAGCCACCTCTTCTTTCTTTCCTATCACTGGCAATAAGTTTCCAGTCTACATTCTAAGTATATTTAAAATATGCCCTCTTTGGGGCCGGTAGGTGGCGTAGTGGTTAAGAGCACTGGATTCCCACATTGCTGACTAAGGTTCAAGTCCTGGACCTGGGTGACTTGCTTTCTCACTTTCTCTTTCTCTCTTTCCCACTCTGCTCCTCTCTGGTTAAATTAAAATAAATTTCTTAAAAAGAAATGTGTCATCTTTATTCTACATCAACTGTTATTACCTGGTTCAAGCCTCAATCCCCAGGCAACAACCTCTTTTTCTCTTTCCCACCTTTTATTCCCTTCCCCTATCCCCTCTTTTGTCTGTCTGCCATATCTGAAGACACAGCACTGTATTTTGCTGGTAAACTGTTGACTTAACCATACCCTGTCCTTTGCTTGAAACCCTTCAAAGTCTTCACACTGCTTTAAGATGAAGCATAAACATTTTAACCTAATCTAAAGACTCTATATTCTAGTTTCTCCCTATCTATTCCTGCTTCACCTCACAACTTTCCTTCTCATTTTTGTCCCTGGAGCCATACAAACCTTCTTCTTTTCTTGTCTTTTTCTCTTTTATTCAAATTGTCTTCTTTTACCAATGTCCTCTGTCTTAGGGCATTTCTTTATGTTCCCTGTGTCTGAAACGATTTTGATCTTTCACCCTTCATTTGTTATTTGGTGATAAATCTATTCATCCTGCAGTTGTTAGTATAGGTCGTTTTACAAAGATAGCTTTTTAATGCCCCAGATTAAGAAATATAACTACAGTAATACTAAACTATATCCACAAATAGTTGGGTACTCTTTTTTTTGGAAGGTGGAACCTACTTATACTTTCTCCCTTTCCAATGACATCTGTACTTAGTGATCTGTTTCTAAAAAGAAAAAGTTGGGGAAAGCAACATTAAGGAACTTGTAAGACGAGTTTATAAAAGGTATTGTGGTTGACTTCTAGTTATCTCTTGAATCATTAACTCTAGGGTAAGCCAGGAGCATATCATGAGGATATTCAAACAACTCTATAGAGAGGCCAAGGAGGTGAGGAACTGAGTTCTCTGACCAACAGCCATGTGAGTTGAGTTATCTTTAAACAGGATTCTTCAGTCCTAGGCAAGCCTCCCATTAACAACATCACCAATTGTGGACTTCAATTTCATAAAAGACCCTGAGTCAGAACCCAAACAGGCCATTCTCCACTTACTGACACACAGGAATTGTGACATAATAACTATGTGTGGTTTTAAGCTGCTAAATTTTGGAGTAATTTGTCACACTGCATAGATAATTATCACAGTGTACCTAGCAAATACGCTACTGGGGAAAGTCATAATGTATTCTTAATGCATTTTATAATTATATATAAATTACTGTATAGAATTTATATTATCAATTAGAGGAAACTCCATGAAGGTAGGAACTATATACATTCTTGCCTATCACTTTATTCTTCTTCATTGCTCCTTGAGACAGAATCTATGAAAACATCAGTATTCAATAAATGTGTCTTAACAGTATTAAAATTTCTAAATTAGCATGTATTCTAATGGTAGAGAGAAAGCCAGAAATCTTCTGTTTATTTCATGAGTGCTGTTTAAATGACTGATATATTCATTAGGCAAAATTAGAAAAAATAGATATCTTTATGGCAGAATGACTAAAACTTTTCTTATAACAGTACCTTCTGGCAATGAAATAAAACTGTACATCCCTATGAATGTCTAAAAATGATATTTTCTGCAATAAATAGAAGGATCAGAACTAACTCAGAGTTTTGAAAAAAGTTATATTTAGAATAACAAAAGCATTTAGTGAGTAAGTAGTTGTCATGATGAACTAACTGCAGGGTATCACAAACTCTAACGCCCCCTTTTCATAATAAAGAAACCCAATAAACATATCATTGTCTTGTAAACAGATCACATGATAGTTTTCAAAGTTTCTTAGTTTCACACTGGCAGTGGGCAATGTGCTATTTCAAATAATATTTCAGGGAACCTGGTCTTTGAGCCAGGGGCCAATACATTTATTTTTTTAAAGCAGTACTAGGTTTTCTATTCCATTTGAAGAGTCTACAATATACTTTGGAGATGGAAAATCATTCTGAAGCACCACAGATCTTTTTGTTAACTATAACAAACTAATAAGACTTGATCAAGTTTTCTATTACTTATATGTACTTCTGTCTTTGTAAGATTTCTTTTGTTTTTCTCTTGGAAAGGTTTTCAGTATAGGACATGTGCGCTCACCAGAAAGATAGAGACAAAGAGATAGAAAGCGAGAAATCACCACCCAGGGGGGATGGCCACTTTGCAATCTCTCCTCCATTCTCCTTTCAGGATCTTGGGTACGCATGCACACGCACGTGCCCAGCGTGAGTTTAAACCACTGGGTCTGGGACTCGAACCATGGTTGACTACATGGGAGTCCAGCGACATAGACATTACGCCAACTGCTGGTCCCATGGATGAAATGTTTTAAAGGAAGGGCTCAGGAATCTTGGCAGAGAAATTACCATTAGAAATCTTATAAAGAGGGACCAGCAGTTGGTGTAATGGCTATGTCGCTGGACTCCCATGTAGTCCACCACAGTTCGAGTCCCGGACACGGTGGGTTAAACTCAAGCCCGCCATGTGCATGTGTGCATGTGTGCCCAAGATCCCAAGAGGAGAATGGAGGAGAAAGGACTGTGGTGTGACCATTCCCCCTAGGGAATGATTCTCTGTTTCTGTCTCTCTGTCTCTGTCTATCTTCTTGGCAAGCAATCACACGCCCTATAGCAAAAGCCTGTAAAAAAAAAAAAATAAAAAATAAATAAATAAATAAATAAATAAAATAAACATTTCATCCAATTATTGCACTCTCTCCTTGGCAGAATCATCATTTCATGGCCTCTTCCAAAATATTGCTTCATATTCCATAGGGATTTTGACATTTGGTTATAGTATTTCTCTCATTCACACTCACTCTCATCATACCAGGTAAGTTAAAGCATTTAGTCCATTCATTCAATAAATTGATTGTACTTACATTTTCTGTGCTTTAGCTCAAGGTTAAGAATTAAAATTACATCATCAGTGGATCTTCTAATCTTGTAGGAGAAAATTGTCCCTGAACAACTTTTTAATGCCACTGTTGCAAACTACAGATACAACCCAAGAGAACAAGTTCCAGAGTGTGTATTTATAGGAGAATATATCCTAGCACTGTGGTTTGAGACAGTGACTCTGAAGTTACATGAAGTCAGGATTTCTCCATCTTAGCTATTGACATTTTGACTTATATTATTTTTTGCTGTGATGGTGGGCAACAGTCTTGTGTACTGCAGAATGCTTAACAGTATCCCTAGCCTCCACCAACTAGTTTCCAGGAACTCTCTTTCCTTCTGTGTGACAACCAAAAATTGCCAGATAGTCCCTGTGGTAGGGTTGTCCAGTGTAACAAATAAGAAACCCAGTGAAATCTCAATTTTAAACAAACTTTTTTTTCATATAAGTATATCCCACACACTTCATAAGACATACTTGTGCTTAAAAGATATTTGTTGCTTATCTGATATTCCTATTTAACTAGGTGTTCTGTATTTTATCTGCTACCCTGCTTACAGGTTGAAATTGCTCCTGGTTGAGATCCACTGTAGTAAGTACTTGTTGGTGAGACCTTAGACCTTCAGTTCTCACATACCATTTATCTTCTGAATGTCTCTGGATTTCATATCATCCCCACTTGTCAACTCACATTGCTCTGATATACTCCAGTTCAAAGCATAAAATCCCAAAGATTACTACTCCTACACTTCAAGTTCTCAAATTTCTTTACAACTACTAATCCTGTTTTCAGCAACTTCAAATTCTTCCTTAGTTCTTTGACCTATTAAATTCTGAGGTCAACTACTTCAACAATACTTTCAGAAATATAAAGACACACTGACCTCTAGTATCCATCTCATCAGTTCCCTAATGTGAATAAATGCAATTGATCAATCTCCATTCTTTTTGAGAAATATTGAGTAATCAAAACTGATCAGCTCCTATATGACTCTCTGATACTCTGTCCTACCATACTTTCATTCCTCTTCAATGGAGTCTCCATCTCAGTTTCCAAACTTTCCCTAATGACTATTTCAAACATTTTTCATTTTACTTGTCCTCCCAATTTTTCCTCAACCTTTATCACACATTGTTGCCTTACAGGATACAAAATTTATCTTTATGAATTCTCCCATGCTCTACAGACTTCATCTTGAAATGATCTTGGTTTTTTACCTTTCATTTTAAACCATCTATGTCTAAGGGCTCAATGCACTGCAACTTCCTTCCAGTGCTAATATTGTTTCCTTGATCCTATTCTCTTGAATGTTCTGTAAGATTGAATCTATGCTGAGGATTTCAAAATTCTGTCCTCAGTTTGAGTTCCAGACCTGTTATATTCAACTAATTATCACACAATAGGTCTTCAAAAAGTTTATTAAAAAGTCATTCATTATGGGACCAACAGTTAACATAATGGCTATGTCGCTTGACTCCCATTTAGTCAACAGCGGTTTGAGTCCGGTGGCTTAAACTCACGCCAGGCACATGTACGTGCGTGCCCAAGATCCAGAGAGGAGAATGGAGGAGAAGGGATTGTGGTGTGGCCATCCCCCCTGGGGGGCGGTGATTTCTCGCTTTCTGTCTCTCTGTCTGTCTCTGTCTGGCGAGCGCAGGTGCCTATAGCAAAAACCTCTCAAAAAATGCATTACGAAAACAATTATTGATGGATTTCAAAATATTTTGCACCAAATAAACTTGTGCTTTAATGTCAACTTTTTACAAATCCTTTGAAGTTCCCTCAGACACAGTCTTCCTTATACATTCTATAAATACCTCAAAATGTCTCGGATTAAGGTTCTCCGTGGCCATTAAGCTTAAGTGCCAATGTTGTCTATCCTAATAGTACTGCTATCAGACCACAACCCAAGAGCTGTTCTAATATATATCTCTTTCCTCAATCTCCTACGTTCAGTCAATAAAACATGTACTTATTTCTGTTTAACATGCTCATCCCTGTCTCTCTTCTTTATGGCTACAGACTTTGTTCTAGCCTCAACATCTTTTACAACTCATTCCCAGTCACACATATCTTCCATATTCTTACTAGCTCCTGTCATTTGTGTGTGTGAGAGAGAGAGAATGTGTGTGTATGTGTGTCTGTAGATGTGTATGATAAGGGTGAGATTGAGAGACTAGAAACTATACTATATGGTCTAAATAACTTCATGACCCAGATGCTATGCTGTCTGATGACATCTCAACTTTTAAAAATCCAGTGTTAAAGCTTCTACCTCCCATTGTCACTTAGGCAGCCTGTACTCAATATTTGCTGCTGAAAAATTTGCCTTGAGCTTATCAAATATTAGCTAGCCCATTCTTTTGCCTAAAATAAGATCTGAATCCATCATATATATTTGAAAGAAAAGAATGCTAACATTGTCAGATAAAATGCCTCCTGGGGGAAGGTAGCACATGTTATCTAGTTTTTAATATTTTGTGAGATAAAATTAAGTTGAAGTCCAGGAAAAATAGTTCATCTTGCTGGTATAAGAGAACTGTTATGTTGATTCCAATATAAATACAACATCCCAAGAGTTTCTCTAGGCTATTGTTTGTACTGGAGATGAAAAACTTTTCACTTTGGTTTTATATATCATATTTATCAGTGAGTCATCAAGCAATATAAGTATCATATATTCTCAACTTTGAACTGACTACAGGGACAATGAGAAATTAAATCTCTTACATAATTTTACCTTATTTTTTAAATTTGTGTAGAAAGTTACAATTTTGCCCTTTATTTAAAAACATTGGAATGTTTTTCTAATAATCTGAAGACTATAACACAACTCGAAAAGTGAACCACAACATGAAATAAAAGACTTTGAGCAATTATGATGTGTTACTGTAGCTTCACCTATAGCAAAGCTACTATTCTGATGGGGCAGGCTGATAATGGTGAACTTTGAGTGTGGAGAGGGGCAGGGGAAATTTAAAAAATCTGTAATTTCCTCTTAATTTTGTTGTGAAACTAATACTATTCTTTAAAAAAAAAAAAAGAAAAAGAAAAAGGCTTTTAAAAAATCTTGAAAAACACATCAAGTGTGTGTGCTTACATGGCCAAAATCCCAAGTGGAGAGATAAAGAAGGGACTGTGGCATGGCCATTCCACCATCTAGGAGAGAGTGATTTCTTCCTTTCTTTCTCTCTCTCTCTCTCTCCTTCTCCAGTAAGCACACATGGACCCCCACACCCCTCCCATCAAAAGAAGACGAGTTTATATTCTATTCTAGTTTAAAAGTTCAAGTCTAAGAAACGATCTTGTTTTTCTATTACTCAGTCTTCCTCTACTCTTCAGAGAGAAGCTGCTATATTTGATGTCTGTCACCTAATAGAAACATTAAATGTCATCAATTCCACTGGAAAGAAAAATAAACTCAAAAACATAGTGAAATTAGCAGATATTAATATGACCTTAAGTCCTGAGCTAAATGGATTCTATTTATATTTCATTCTACAAACTTTTGAAATAACTTTATAAATACAGTCTTCAAAATAGTTCTAAGAAATAAACTACAAATTTTTTTTTCTAAATTTTCTTTGCTCATTCAAATAATCAGACAAGCACAGTGATCTATGTTATTCATAAATCTCCACAGAATACAGAATAAAAGGCTTTCCACATTAATATTTAAAATGAAGTCACAAGGGCCATCAGGTGGTGTGGTACTTAGGGGCACTGGACTCCCACATGACTGACCATGGTTTAAGTCCTTGGCCTGGCAGCTTGCTTTCTCACTTTCTTTCTCTCTCTATCTCTCTTTGTCTCTCTCTCTCTGTTTGTGTGTGTGTGTGTGTGTGTGTCTCACTCTGATCATATTATAAAAAATAATAACATAAAATAATGATAATAATAATAAAAATAATGATAAATAAAATAAAGGAAATCGTTTTTTTTTAAGAAGAAGTCACAGAAAGTATTGACTAATTAGTAATTAAGCCAAAATCTCTGGTGGTGTACAGAGTATTTAAGTCTTCAGCGTTTTTGCAAAACTATATTTGTCACATAAGAACCACTTCCCCACAAGGAGTTTCTAAGTTTGTTTTATCTCAACCCTTAACTCAGAATCGGTTCTTCATCACATCCCCCGGAAAGATTATCTGCTCCCAAATCTCTAGCAAGTCATGATGACTTTACTAAATGTTTCATAGAACAGAAAAAGGTGGCTTTCCCAGTCAGAACAGGTAATATAAAAAATAAATAAATAAATAATGATAAGTGTTGGTGAGGCTGCGGTGATAAAGGAACCCTTCTTTAGTGGTGGGAATGTAAATAAGTACAGCCAGTGTGGAGAACAATATGGAGGTCCCTCAGAAACCTACAAGTAGAATTACCATGTAATCCTGTGATTTCACTCTTAGATATGTACCCAGAGGACAAGAAAATTCTCAGCTGAAAAAACACTTGCACATCCATGTTTATTGCAGTACTATTCACAATCGCTAAGACATGGAATCGACCCAAAAGACCAAGAACAGATGAATGGATTGAAAACATATGGCACATGTACTCTAAGGAATACTACTCAGTCATAAAAATCAATGAGACTCTGACGTTTGATACAAAGTAGAGAAATGTGGAAGATGTAAGGCTGGGTGAACCAAGTCAGACTATGAAAGACAGGCATTGCATGTCCCCACTTAATATGTACCAAATGTCTCTGCTCTGTAGCAGAAACTGAAAGACTGGGAGGTGAAATAGCAAGGAGGGCAACTATAGATATTAGAGACTGTCTAGCAGGGGGTCCATAATAGGGGGTGAGAGGGATAAGATCAGGGAAAAAGCAAACAGAGTACTTAATAGGGAAACAATGAAAAGTTATCTTTTAATAATGTACATGGTAATGTCTTTGACTTGACATACAACATGCACTGTATTCATACTGGGAGAAACCATGTCATACAATGTAAAGATGTACAGTGATTAAATAGAATTTTTTTTTTTAAAAAAAGAGTCAATATTCTTTGGAACTCCTTTAAATTGGTCTACAGGGAGACTTTCTGTATACATTAAAATGATTATATGTCTGAATCATTAAAAAAATGAAAAGAAGTTTTATTGGTAAACAAAACTTTTTAAAAAAAGAGATGATCATTTTGTACATTAAATAGCAAATGCTTTAATAGATACACATTAAGCACTTCTCTTCTTCCCAAAAATCCTTCCTTACATTTTTATCCCCTTGAGCTCAACCCAAAAGTTTTTGTCCCTTACTAATCTCTCCTTTCTTATCTTCTGAAACTCCTTCCCTTTTTAATACGAATCTACCAGATTCTTATAATCTAAGGTTAAAGCAGACTCCATGATTTTTAGCTTCCTGGTGAAATTATCAAAGCACTCACTGAACAAATTAAAATTTCTTCCTATGCAATACTGGAATTCTTACTGAAACTGACTTTTTTTATTACTTCTTATTTTTAAAAAATTTACATTTAATCACTGTACATCTTTACTTGTGCAACATGGTTTTTCCCAGTATGAATAGAGTGCATGAGAGTTAAGTCAAAGACATTACCATGTACATTATCATCAGCAGAATAACTTTTCATTTTCCTATTAAATGTGTTTGTTTTTTCCCTGATACTCTCCCCTACAACTGACTTTTAAAAATGACTCTTCGTTCATACTGATTAGTAATTTGATCTTTCTATTACAGAAGCATCTATAACAAGATCAAGTAATTTTTTCCAGTTTTTCTATGCAGTTCAAATAACTATAAAGTATCCAGATAACCACATTCCATAATGTTCAAGTGATTGGTCCATATACTAAATGCCAATAAGTATGTGTACTTGTTGTAGAAAACTTACACATATAGTAACCTAAATTTTTTTTAATTTATTTTTTATTCAATCACTGAATATCATTACAGCATACAAAATGAATTTTCCATCCAGAATACACTGACAATTGAACTGCCCTTGTTCCATAATCTTCCCAGTATAGTGGCAGTCTTGAAGACACCTATTCACGTCCCCTGTGGGAACTGTGGTCGCTTAGTTCTGAAGAAAGCAGACCAGATTTTATTCACAAATTTTGTCTTCTAACCTGTCTGGAGACTACTTGAAGCACTGATGCAAATTGTTTTTGTTTCATCTGACACAGAATTGAATCAGGATAGAATAGCAGCAAGCATTGCATGATAATATTGTAAGTCTAACATCCTACACACCACCCACCTAGGGAAAACATCCAGTTCAGGTATGCAGTTGGCCACTGGAAGCCTGGGATAAAAAGCAGGGGAGCATTTCTTTAGGAAATTAGAATATTCAAAAACACCTGTGTACATTGGGTACCTAGAAAGACATGTGCATGCCGAGGACAAGAGAGCACTCAGAAAAAAACAGAGGAGACAGTAACTGGTAACTGAGGAGAAAGAGTTCCTATAGAAAGCCAATGTCCAAAACCTAGAGAGATTTTGTTAGCTACTGGAATTCAAGGAAACCTCTGTCAAAACACTGACAAAACACAAGATAAAAGAACATAAATTTTAGTGACCACAAACAATGAGAAACACAGACTTTGTAAATACACTTTGCAGAAATCACTAAAAAAATACAGATACAGTCTTCACTGATCAAAAACAGTGAACTCCAGGAAAAGATGAGAATTTAATTATCAGAGTTACAGCAGTTCATTATTCAAATGTCTGGAGTTTTCAACAAATACAAAAACAGGAAAGTAAGCCCATCCAAAGAAACAAACAAAAAAATCAGTAGAAAACATCCTGAGCTATCCTAGACGTATTACCTGGTAGACAAAGGTTTTACAACGCTCTTATAAAGCTAAAGGAGGGCCAGATGGTGGCAGCACCATGGTAATTCAATGTTCTACAAAGCTGGACTCAGGTGGGAAGATCCTGCATTTGCATCCTAAGGTCTCCTTGTACACTCTGGGCAAACATATGTGTCTGTGATTTAGGCTAGCTGAGGCCAGTGATGGATCGTAGCATAGAGACTTTGTTGGGGGTACCTGCCTCTGCTCCCAGAAAAAATAAATAAACTTAGAGGAAAAAAAAAAAAGGATAGAAAAATAAACATGGGCAAAGAATCTAAGAAATCAGAAAATGATGTATCAACAAAACTAGAATGTTGATAGATAGAAATTACAAAATTCATTTTGGATCTGGAAAGTACAAACACTGAAAAAATATCTTCACGTATTCAACAGTAACTTGAATAGAGATAAGACAAAATCAGTGAACTTAAACATAGGGCAATCAAAATTGTCCAGTGTGAGGAATAGAAAGAAAAGAAACTAAAAAAATAAACAGAGCCTGCAACCATATGAAATCATCAGGCTGACTGCTGCATGTATGCACTGTGGGACTTTTAAAAGAAGAGAAAGAGACAAAAAGAATAAGACAAGACTTCCAAATTTTGATAAAATAAGAAACTCCTAGTAGGTTAAACTCAAAGAGATCCATACCAAGACATGACATAATCAAACTGTCAATAGTTCAAAACAATGAGATTGTTGAAAGCAGCAAGGGGAAAACTACACACCAGTTCAGAGCATCTACAATGAGATTAATTGCCAATTTCTCAGCAAAAACCACTGTGCCATAAAACAGAGGGATGACATACTTAAAGTGCTGAAAGAGAAAAATAAAGTCAACCAAGGATACCATCCAGCAAAATCATCCTTTAAAAATGAGGGAGAAAGTAATACATTCACAGATAAAAACTGATAGAACTTGTTACAAATAGACCCGTCATATAAGAATGCTAACTGGAGACCTTCAGGTTGCAATGAAAGACACTAGATAGTAATTCCATGCCAAAAGTGGGGGAAAACGTCTAGTTAAAAGTCACTGCTTAGATAAGTATAAAAACTAGTATTATATTTTAGCTTAAAACTCCACTTTTTACTTCCTATATGATTGAAAAGACAAAAGCAGAAAAATAATTACAAATTTATATTATTATCCACAGTGCATAAAGATGTATTTTGTGATAGCAAAAACATAAATAGGGAAAAATGCTGTAGAAGAACAAAGTTTTATATGCTACTGAAGTAAAGTTAATATCAATTCAAACTAAATTATCAGTGTATAAGATTAGTTGTAGTGCCAACGGCAGCCACAAACAAAGCATCTAAAAAGTATTCTATGTACACACACACATAAACACACACACACATACACACACACACACACACACACACACACACACTCAAAAAGAAAATGACCTGACTAAAAACCGAGTCCAAGGCTTTAATGGACACCTCACCAAAAGAGATAAACAGATGGAAAATAGCATATGAGAAGTTGTTCCACATCATATGTCATCAGAGAAATGCAGTGAAAACAAATGAGATAGTATTACACACCTATCAAAATATATCAGTCCAAAACACTGACATCACCAAATGCTGGTGAGGATGTGGGACAAGGGACTTTATTGCTGATGGGAATGCAAAATGGTACATACCCTTTGGAAGACAGTTCAGTATCTTCTTATAAAAGTAAACATGCTCTTACAATGTGATCCACCAATAATGTTTCTTAGTGTTTACCCAAAAGAGTTGAAAACTTACGATCACAGAATAATCTGCACATAAATGTTTAATGGACCTTTATTGATAATCACCAAAATTTGGAAGCAACCAAGAAAGCCTTAAGTACTGACCAGACACTGAGTCTGTTGGTACCTTGTTCTTGGACTTCTGAGGCCTCCAAAACTGTGAGAAATCAATTTCTATTTTTCACAAATTATCCACTTATAGGCATTTTGTAATAGCAGTACACACTGATTAAGACATCACCTAACAGGATGGCTAAAATGTTAAAACAAAAAAACTAATCTGACCAATTATTAATGTGGTTTTGGAGGAAATGAAACTCTCATACACTATCAGTACAAGAGTAAGATGGCATACTCGCCTTGGAAAACAAGGTAGCAGATCTTAAAATGTAAAACCTATAGCTACTAATAAACTTAGCCAGCCCATTTCTTGGTATTTTCTCAAGATAAATGAAACTGTTCATATAAAGACCTATATAAAATTATCAATAGAAGCTTTGTTTGTAATAACCATCAGTTAAACAAACTAAATATCCATTAATAGATGAGTGATAAATTATGATGTATCCATGAAATAAAACACTGCTCAGAAACAAAAGTGAATATATTTTGACACATGCAACAATATAAATGATTCTAAAAATATTTATATACTAAGTACAAATTATATTTACTAATTATATATTTTATGTAATCATTATGCTTAAATCTGATTATTGGACATTATTATATCATTATATTAAAATTCAGACCAAAAATAGTAGAAAATCTATGATTTCTTTCTATTTGCACCAAATTCAAATGAACTTATAGTAACAGAAAATGAAGTGGTGGTTGCCTGAGGTGCAGCCAGTAAAGAGGTTAGGAGAGACCTGAGGAAGAAATTAACAAGTGGTACAATAATTTGGGGAGTTATCAATATGCCCATTGCCTTCATACTGATGCCAGCTTGTAGGTGTACATATGTATGAAAACATGTGCATTTATTATAGGTCAATTGGACCTGTATGAAGCTGTTTTAAAACAAAATATACTGAATATATGGAGCTGAGCAGGTGATTAGTAGAACAGGTATGTGGTACCACTGGTGATCTGCAAATTTTAAGCCAGGGTTTAAAACAGTAATCCATGGTAGGAGCACGGATTAGAGAAAAACAAAGAATTCTGCAAATGGTCTACTAAAAGCTATTATTGGTGTTTTTTCTGCTTTTACTACATTTTTTAAGTTTTCTGTTTCTTTGCCTTCCCGTCTTCTAATTTGCCTTTAATTCATTTATAAAACTTGCTTATTAGGGAATGTGAGGAATCTATTTTGGAGAAAAAGCTTTCCTGTTTCTCTTTTCCATTTTGGAAATATGAACATATGGAATTCATGAAAAAGGTTATTTTGTTCAATTCTAGTCAGAGAAAAAAATGTCTCTTAGCTTCTTTCTAGCAGTAGGTCTCATTATAATGCACAATCTTCCAAGGCATCTTAAATTACCGGAACACAATTAAATTTTTTTTATAATAATGAGTAAGTCAATATGTTTCTTATACTGTCTCAAGAAGTTTTCATTCACAAAATGAACATTTTCTGGTTATTTTCCCTCTGAATATCTTAATTTAATTTTGATATTATGCCTTCATTTTTTAACATGCTTTTTATGCAGAAGGTACTAAAATTATCTGAAATAGGAAGACTAGCAAATCTAAAAGAGAAAGGAAAGCAGCTGCTTATATGGCAGCTTTGAGATTGTGGGCAAATATAATCTGCTCTTGGCCCATCCTTCTGCCAATAAAGTCTGGCTTCTTGACTTAAGATCTGAAACTGTATACTTTTAACCCCAGTCCTGACATATCTGTGGATAAATTCTAACTATTCGTGAATTATTTCACTCTCTCATTTAAATGTTTATTCAAGGCCAATAAAGAACTCATTATGTCCGAAATTTTGTAATAGGATCCTGAACTAGCTAAAAGGTAGAGTTTCAGTGTTTGACCTCTGAGAACTTATAGTCTTACTTGAAAGGCACGCTGTATAAGATATATGATAAAGAAACAAAGCAAGTATAGGTAATCAGCACAAAATTGTTATATAGTTTTAAAAAACAAAAAAAGGAAAATAAAAGTAAAAAAAGATGGAGAAGAAAGTCAAAAAGTAAACTTTGGTATATCATTTCTTCCATGAGCAAGAAAGAAAGAGAGAGCATCTCCAACGAGTGGGGGGATCTCCTACTTTAGCATCTCAATAAAGTTACTCCAGAAAAAATAATTACTGTGCTCACTAACACTGTTTCCTTTTCAGCTTTTCTCTCTACCTCTCTTTTTATTGCCAGAGGGTGTGCACATTCACCAAAGAAAGACTGAAGGAGGAGAGAGGGGGAGGAAGAAAGTGTCTCCCACTGGGGCAGGATCACACCAGAATTCCTTCTCTCCCATGTTTCCATCCTGTTAGAATTGAGGGCATGTATGCACATATGCCCACTCAAGCTGCCAGGGCTGGGATACGAATCACCCAGTTGGCCATGTAAGAATTAGCTCTCTTAACCACCCATCAATGAGCTAGCCTATTCCTTTCTGGTTTCTAGACCTCCATGAACTTTCTGTCTTTCTCAGACTCAGTGAAGAGAACTAAGTCAACTTATTAAATATATGTCATCATTCTGTGTTCAACAACCGACAATCTTCTTAGACTTTTTTTTTTACATTTTATTATCAATGACCTTGAGACTATGAATTGATAAAATACTCAAAAGTTTATTTTTAATTCATATGAAAATTTTATTATTTTTTTGTCCTTCTAAAGATGCACAATCCCTACATCACCCAAACAGAATTTGTGGAAGGAGCCAGAAATAAAAGTAGAAAAGAAAATACTTTTCTAGTGAAGGAGTTTTATTTCCCTTTCTTTTCTTTGATTCAGAAAAGACCTTGATGTGTCTGGGAGTTAACTGAGGATGTTAAATGTGCAGTCTCATTGACTGCAGAGGAGTCAGGAAGGAGGGGTTTATTTTTGCTTTACTCTGCCCAGCACTCAATTTTCGTGTTGCATAAGCTTCTTATCAACATTAATTTTAGCCTCCAAAGATGTTTTTCATAACATGGAATTATAATCTGGTGTTTAAAATAGTTGCAAACCATAGTTTCAAATATATGAGGAAGATGAATCATTTCCCTAACACGAACTGCTATATTATTTGAAATGATTACTTACGAGGCAGAAGCAATCCATAATTAAAGCACCATGTGACACACAAAAAAGAAAATTAATGCAATTCAAACAATACATGCGTGTTTTTCACAGAAGATAGAAGTTTCTTCTCATTTCCATTTTGAAATGAATAGGTCTTGAGTACCATAACATGTATTCCAATACTAAGTAGAAATATTTAGGCCACAGAAAGGAAGAATTGAGCTGAAGTCAATTTATATCACTTTGAATTATAAATCCTCTAAAAAACCATTACTGGGTATACATTACTGATATTTAAACATTTTTCATTTCATTTTAGTTTCATTGTGTGTGTGCATGCACACACAAGCTTACCTTTGTTTTTATCTCTCTTGAAATAGTTTCCAAATCAAAATGTTAGGACCACTCTGAACAGCAAGGGAAAAGGGTTAACTATCTCTAATCCATTTGAGTGTATAAAATTCTGAGATTTATTTTTGCCAGGCTTTCACTCTTAACAGCTACACCAGCACCACCTGAATACTAATGCAATGTAATAGGAGGCATCAATCATGGTCCATCCGGGCCGGGGACATACTATGAACAAAGTAATAGTCCCTCTGGCTTAATGAAGCCTTCTTAAAGAAAAACTATTTGCATTCAAATTCAGATGAGCTATGAGAGAGCTTGCAAAGATGGAAAATAACACTTCTTACCCTCAGGAACCTTACAAACTAGGCAGGTATCAGGGCAGAGAACCTTTATTATCACTCTTCTTTTAATTCCACTATTGTGCCTTATCAAAATCTTGGGCACACAATGCTTACTGAATAAAGATTTGAATATAAAGAATATAGAATATAAAGCCTTAAATTAGAAATAGAAAGTAAAAGGTTATAAACAGGTAAACCATGTAAGTTTTAGATCAGCAAAAACATTTCCTATAATCCTTGATGTTTGCTGCTGGCCTACAGAGTTCAAATTAATATCTCTTTGATGTAAGCCTCATCTTTCTGCATCTCTGACTATGCATCTAAATCCTATACATTCTCCTTTCTAATGAAAAATCTTATAAATGGTCTTGAAACTCACTAATTTGGGGTCCAAGTAACATGGGGTGGCATTACTGTAAAGCAGTTATTGCTCAGATATCACAGACACTATCATGGAAGCTGTATTCCTGAAATCACTGTGTAAGCTTACAAAACTCACTATGCAAAAAGCTCCTGAAAAACTTGAGAAATACGTCAACAGAGCGTCCAACTAACAGCACATTTCAACTTGTTATGATGTTAGAAGAGAATCTGTAGTTTATTCTGGTGTATATTATTTCTTGCAAACTCTCAAACCTCTCCTATAATTTAGGGCCTTAATGAAAATCCAGTCTCATGCTGAAATTTTTCTAAATTCACTACAAATAAAAGTGATTATCAGAGAACAGGCATATTCACATTTTATATGGCAATGTGTTTGACCATGAATGCAAAGGTTGCTTGGGCCAACAACCACACATAAATTTAGTTACTAAATTTGTTCTACATGCATGTGAGTCTTTGTCTAATTTCCTTTTGGTATCCTTACCATATGCAATTTAGAATATGCCCTTTTATAGAGAAGATAATTTTAAATATATTTCTTCATGGCAGAGATGTGACACTCCCAGAGGATTAAAAACTGTAAGACGTCTCTTCAGGCCTAGGCTCAGTAGTTGAACATTGTTTCTGCTGCTCATGTCCCACTTCCTGTTAGGATAAATCATATCCCTTAATTTCACATAGTATCAATGGGTCAGAGAAGTGCTATAGTTTGAAAGTCTCCCCTCCCAACTCAAGTGTTGAGATTTGTTTGTGGCAGGATTAAGATGGTAAAAACTTAATCCTCTATGATGTTGAAAGGCAGTACCCCAGGAGGTGATTAAAATTAAGATCGATTATATCCCAAAATTTAATCTGGATGATCAGACCACAACAGAAGATAGATTAAGTACATGAGACTGAACTAGTGAAACAGAATTTTATGACTTTTGACTAAAACATTGCTGATTTTCTTTTAGGCTTTGTTTTACGGTTTTAAGTATTTTTGTCCTGTCTTGAGCTGCCAATAGGTTCATGTACCTACTATTTGAAGAGAAACCTAACCCGTTTCCTGGCTTTAAGTTTTAAGCAACTTTTCTTAGCATTTCTTTGATTTATTAAAGCTAAAACTGCTTTTCTTGAAATTAAAAAAATAGTAAAAAATACCTATTTGCTGATGTAGTAATCTATATAGCATCAGCTAGGTGGTACTTTATAGTATATTCATTCTACTCAGAGTTTCACGCTTAAAGTCAGACCTGTATTCACAGTATATCAGCTGAACTTGCAATTGCAAGTAGTTAGATTATTTAAGAAATTTTGTGACTCAATAAAATGTGTAGAAAAAAGGAATGGAAAAACAACTGAGATACCAGAGATAGTACAGGAGGAGGGTGGGAAATGGCAGAGGAAATTGAAATAATTTTCCATTTCTAGTTATATATATATATACACACACACACACACACACACACACACAAATAGTAATATACATATATTATTATATATAGTTATATATATACATATATATAACTAGAAATGGAAAATTATCAACTATAACATGTATGATTAAGCCACTATGCAGTATATTCTGGATGGAAAATCACATTTTACATGCTGTGATGATGCTCAGGGAATGAATGTTAATTAATAAATTAATTAAAAATTTAAAAAAATAATAAAAGAAATGGAGTTAACATATGAGTTTATTTTGTTGTAAAAATTTTTTAAATCCATGCATAATATTTTTAATATAATACGCATTACCTATGAGCTTTTGAAGACCTCTTATTTACATATTGAAATCACAGAGCCTTGGCTTTGGTAATAAAATAAAACTCATTTTGTCCAAACTCCCAATCAATGCATAAATCTCTTTTAGCATTTGATATAATTTTCTTGCTTGTGAGAAAACATTTTCCATTATTGAGAGAATTCAATGTCCAAATGGTTAATCCAAAATAAAAACATATGACAACTTGGAAAATCACTAGGGTCGAGTCTCCAAGATTGACTCCTGGTGGGTATATAAGAAAAGGGAGCAAGAAGAGATGGATGAACATGGATGTATGTGCTCTAACCTTCCACCATGCTATGGCCCCTGGACTTTGGAATTCTAAACTGTGAGCTGAAGAAATATTTTCCCTTATAAATTACCTCCACTCAGTATTTCTGTTAATAGCAATTGTCTACTTCTTTTTGTAGCTATATTGGCTATGGAAGAAAGAAAAAGAGAAAGAAAAAGGAAAGAATGGAAGGAAGGGAAGAGAAGGAAGAAAGAAAGAAAGGAGGAAGGGACAGAGAGGAGAGAGAGGGAGAAAGGCTTTACTATCTCCAGAGGCTCCAAAGGAGATTCCTTTCCTGCTTCTTCTAGCTTCTGGTGTTGGTCAGCTTCCTTAGTCTGTGGTAATAACATTCTAATCCCTGTTCCCATCTTCACGTCTGTGTGTCTGTCCTGTCTCTGTGTGTCTGCTATAAGGACACTTGTCAACCATTAAGGGCCAACCCAAATAATCCCAGTTACCTCTTATCTCAAAATTCTTAACTTCATTACATCTGCAATGATCTCTTTTTTTTTTTTTTTTTTTTTTTTTGTGGGGGTTTTTTTTCTGTGACACAGACTCTCCCC
>NW_006159508.1:1824923-1845746 GCF_000334495.1 Tupaia belangeri chinensis
TCGCGCGAACAGAAAAAGCACAAACGCCCCCCCCCCCCCCCCCAGGGGGATTGGCCATGCCGCAATTCCTTCTCCTCCATTCTCCTCCTGGGATCTTGGGCACGCTCGCACACGCGCCCGGCATGAGTCCTAAGCCACAGGGTCCGGGACGTGAACTGCGGTTGACTACGTGGGAGTCCAACGACATAGCCATTACACTAACTGCTGATCCCTACAATGATCGTTTTTTGAAAAAAGGTAACATTCAGAGTTCTGGGGATTCAAATACAGAAAGCCACCATTTCACTCACTACAAATTGCTTTTTGTTTTCTAAGTAAAGAAAAAATAATTAAAAGGCAGCCGAGGTGTCAGCAGGTGGTGTGGTGGTTAAAGACAGTGGATTCCCCATGGCAGACCATGGTTCAAGTCCTGGACCTGACGGCTTGCTTTCTCACTTACCCTTTATCTCTCTGTTTCTCTCTCTGGTCGAATTTAAAAATAATAATAACAAATGGAATTAAATAAATAAATAATTCTTTTAAACAAAAGCAGCCTAAAATTATTTACAACTAGATTATTTAAACTGTTCAAATAATTCCATGATGAGAATAAATCAAACTATAGATTTTAGTAACAAAATTTATGTTTTGTCTAAAAATGCACTAACCCATTTTGACATTCTCTGACATTTCTCCACATAGTATCCCCCTTACTATGGTTCTTCTTCACTCAATTGTAGAGACTTTTTCATTGCAAATACATTCTTCTGTTATTATTTTAATTCCTATAGGGGACATGTACTTGTTGAAGAGAAACAGAGAGAGAGGGGCAAACTGAGAAAACATCCACTTGGGGAGGAGGGGTGGCTATCACACCACAATCTCTTTTCCTCCATCTCTCCCTCCCCTTGGAATTTGAAACACATATGCATATGAGCCTGATGTATTTTTCAAGTGGCCATGTCCAGGACTTACTTGTGCAGTCAGCCATGTGGGATCCAGCCACCTTCACTACCATGCCACCAGCTGACCCACTAATACACCTTACAATCATGTGAGTATGTACATACCTATCTCTGGGCTAACTCTGTGGAATTATGGACACATTACCTATAGTTCATCCTGTCTTGCATGACAGAAAAATATAATGAGCTCCATTTAACTTGGGGAATCATCATGTGAAGAACAGAATTTTTCACTGAAGGAATGCACAAATTAATAGAATGTTTAAAATTATTTTTGAATGAATTAATCATTAACAAACCTCATGCAAGTTTGCAAACTAAAACAATTATGGCGATTTTACCCACGAATATGAGGCTATTATAATTTCCCCCATTGGTAGGTATATCCCTTTTCTATGAATATCAACTTTCAAAATATACAAAATGCTGTTTTTGTAATCTTCATTGACAGACCCCAAAAGCATAGACTATAATTCCAAAAGTAGGCAAGTGGAATTACATTGGCTTTAAAAGCTTCGGCACAGCAAAACAATTAGGGTGAATAAATAACCCTCAGAATTGGAAACTATATTAGCAAACTATGCCTTGAATAAGGGACTGATAACCAAAATACACAAGGAACTCACTCAGCATACCTGCAGAAAAATAAACAATCCAATTAAAAGATGGGCAAATGAACTGAACAGACAACTCTCTATAAAAGACATACAAATAGACAAAAGTTTTTCATATGAAAAAAGTTCAACATCTCTTATCATAAAGCAGATGCAAATCAAAACCACAATGAGATACTGCCCACATGTTTTTGAAGTTGAGGTTACAGAGATGATAGATCTGTCTATAAACTTTATTTATTTATTCCTAATTTCAGCCACTATATGCCCCTTCATTATTTAAACTTTATATATTTCCTACCTGTTGAGCATTTTCTTTCTTTAAATTAGTAAAAAAAAAAATGAGAGAATAACACATAAAAATTGTATAGTTTGTGTTTTTATTATTTTTCCTTATTTTATCTATTATAAATAAATAAAATCTGTTCATGAAATGAAATGCTCATATCTAATAAGTGTTCATTGTCTTGACCTAAGAGAGATAAAGACTTAAGGAAGAGTTTATGAATGAGATTTATTATATGTTGATGGGATTTATTTTTAGGGGGTCTATGGTTTCCCTAAAACTGTCTTTTACAATGTCTTTTTAAATATATATGTGCATTTTCCAGCATGACTGTCAAGGGCTTTCATTGGATCTTTGAAGACTTTGTGATTCAAAAAATTACCTGCAACTCCAAACTAAGTCTCCTGTCTTCCAGAATAATGCACTAATAGAGTTAATCTGTTTATTTTTTTACCAGAGTTAATCTTTTCTTTTATATAAAACTAAATAAGACCCTTTAGAAAATGAATGTTTGTTCATATATCTTGGGAGATTGTAGTTGCAAACTTTTTATGCTTGATCACGAATCACCTTTAAAATTGGCACTTAAGCAAAGTCCTCACCAATCAAAATGCATATAGAAATGTGAGAATGAAAAAACAAGACTCTAAGCCATTTCCACTGACTTGAAGGTCACCAGTCATACGAAATATAAACTACCCTCTCTGGGAAAAGTATTTAGCCAACTGTTTGAGTATGATATGCCTTAATTTCCTTTGGTTCCTTGAGTAAATAACACGAGCCCACACCTGTGTGAACTTATCCTTTTCTAAAATATTTGTGTACTATGATGCAGAAACATTCTTATTAGACTGCTTGAGTGTAATGACACTTTTGATGTGAAACTAAGAGTTGAAAGAACCCTACTATTACAAATTTTTTAAAAATACATTTTATTTTGGGACCAGCAGTTAGCATAATGCCTATGTCGCTGGACTCCCATGTAATTGACCATGGTTCGAGGCCTGGAACCAGTGGCTTAAATTCACGCCGGGCGCATGTTCGTGCGTGCCAAAGATCCCGAGAGGAGAAAGAAGAAGGGATTGCGGCATGGCTTTCCCTCCTGGGGGATGATTTCTCGCTTTCTGTCTCTCTGTCTCTCTCAGTATTTCTGGCGAGCACACGCTCCCTATAGCAAAAACCTCTCCAAAAAAAAAAAAGAAATCTTATCTTAAAATAATTATTATATTTCCTGAGCTCTATATACAATTCCCGAGATTAAATAAAACTTAGAGAAGCTATACACTATTTATAGTATTTTTAATTGATTAAAAAATAATCATGAAGAAAATTAAATTTCCATGCATTTCTGTCCCCAAAGAATATTATTCTTTTCTCATGTATAGTTTTTAAAGTACTAAAAGTAATTATATTAACATATATTTGTTAGAGATTGCCAGAATCCTAACAGTCTACTAGATTTAAAGAAAACATAGTCCTTTGACTGCACAAGAAATTATGAAATTATCTAACACTGAGAAAAAAAGAGGAAAGAATAAGAAGTGTATTATCGGAGCTATTGTGTAGAACTCTGATACATATGAGTGCCACTGCATAAATTAAAGGGAGTTTGTCCCAGTCAGTTGCCAGAGCAACTGATTTCCAGCAGAAATCATATGATAAATTAGATTCATCCTGAATGGAGGAGTCAGGAGTACAGCATGGCCATCCTCCCTGGGGGGTGATTTCTCACTTTACCTCTCACTGCATGTGGCCTATGGTAAAAGCATAAAATAAAAATAAATAAAATAATTAGACTCATCCTTTTAACCAGAAGCCCAAGGACCAGGAGTAGGGAAAAAAAAGACAAAAGAAAACAGAGTAGTGGTAAGCCAGCAGATTGGTCAATGAATCTGTTAGAACGCACTATAGTTACATAAAAGGAATAAAATTGAAATCAGATTAAGTCAAATGTGATGGATATAAGCTAAGAACACAGTGTAGTAATCAAGAATTAACTGGATGTGTGCATCAAATATAAGTAGATCACACATTAAAAAAAGAAAAAACTTTTAGAAGATGAACATAGGCTGCATATGACTTACATACAATAATGTTCAATGATAATGAATATGTGTATATCTTTGATTTGATTATTGTACATTGTATGTACACTTTTAAAAACCATATTTTAGAACAAAAATGTATGAATAATATTGTACCTAAATTCCATGAAAAATAACAGCAATATTCTAATAGAAAATGGAAAAATGTATCTGTCAAGGAAAATGCAAAAAAAAGGAAGGGAAATAAAGAAAAAAAACTAGAAAGTACATTTTTGGCTGTAATGTCATCTACAAAGGGCTATGAGAGGGACTGACAATTAGAGAGAAAATGATACATTCGGAAAATGCAAAGTGAAAAAATCACTTTAAATGAATGACGTGTTGTGAAAAGAAAACACAGCACATGAGATAATTATACAAACTCCTTAACACTTTGCATGCATTTGATAAGGAAGGAAACATAACTCAATTATGAAATAAATTAAGATCAGCTTGAAAGAAATATTTAGAGAAATCCAAATTCCTAGAGGTAAAAATATCTACATGAGTTTTGGATTCTCATAAAATAAATAGGTGAAGAAAACGAGCACCTGAAGAACTCAGGGGTAAGTTTTCAAGGCATACTTTTTGGGAATAAAAATAGGTAAGAAAATAGTGTACCTAAGTTCAAACAAACAATAAAATACTTTCTGATACATTGGGTATCTTAGAATTTAACATAGAAAACATAAATTTGAATTTAATTCTGCTTTTAAATCAATCCTCAATCTACCATTAGAAAAGGTGGTTAACAATTTTCCAGAAGTGTTCTCGTGGTACAGAGAATACTTACAACTGTTATAGGGAAATAGCCAACTTCCTGCCTAGATACATCTATCTGTTCTTGAGTATAACGTATCATTAGAAAACGTTTCAGGAGTAGAAAAGAAGGTACTATCACCTGCTGTAAAATGGGATGTGTTCCATATTACTCAAGTGAAGGACCAAATGTACCAAATCTATGAAAGTATCTTAAGGATAAACCACAATAGGTACACACACACGGCCTAATTTTTTTCTAATGATGGAAAGAAAGAAAAGAAATGTGAAAGTAGCAATTCTGATGATAAAGTTGGAAAGTAAAACAGGAATTTAGAAAATGGATTTCCACAGAGAATTTGAAAAAAGTGATGCAAATGGCATTGAACCTATTCATGAGAACCATTTGATATTTTCCTTAGGCACTCTCCTTATCTTACCTCAGAGAAAAACATCAGTCTGTGTAGTAGCCAGTATTTCAAAAATGGACCCACAAGATTTCTTGCTCTTACCCTAGGTCTACGAATGTGTTGAGATGTCATGCTGTGCATGCTACTTTACATAGCCAAAATGACTTTGTAGATATAAGTAAGGTGGCGAATCAGTCAACTTTTAAATAGGGCTATTACTGGGTTTGCTCTGTAGCTTGATGGATAAGGCAGCCAGATTACTTGTAGCTGACTACAAGGTTCAAGTCCTGGACCTGGCAGGTTGAGTAACACATCAGGTTTGTGGGCATGCGTTTTTGAATCCCAGTAGGAGGGAGAGATGGAGAAGAATGAATTTTGACATGACCACGCACTGCGAGGATGTCAGGGAATTCTTTCAAATCCTCTCCTTCTCTCTGTGCCTCTCTTAGTGAGCAAATGCATCCTCTATTAAAAAATAATAATAATAGATATTACCTAGATTATCTTTGTGGACCTAGTAATCAAATGAGTCCTTAAAATCAGAGAATACTTTCTGACTGCTGGCATAAAAGGAAGTCAGAGAGATTCATAGTGCAATATTTGACATGCCACTGCTGGCTGGAAGCTGGAGAGGCTTGCATGACCAGAAATGTAGACAGTCTCCAAAAATAGAGCACTTGCAGTCAGCAGGGAAATGGTAACTTCAGTCCTACAACCTCAGAGAAATTAATTCTTCCAACAATCAGAACGAGCTTAAAAGAGATTCTTTCCAAAAGCTTCCAGATAAGAGCTCAGGCCAGTCTATCCCTTTATTTCAGAGTTGTGATCCTCTGAGAATAGACCTAGGCAAGCCCCTTTTCACTTATGAACTACCATACTATGAGCTGATAAATGTGGGCTATCTTAAGTCACTAAGCTTGGAGTACTTTGTTACATGGGAATAGAAAATTACTCTATAATTCTATCACTGCAAATTTACTGTGGATTTTTTTAGGCCATGTGGTAATATGTATCTGGGCCCCATGAGCAAAAGAACTATATACCAAATAAGTACTTTCTAATATCATTTTGAGTACAAAGAGTATGATGATTCAAATGTTTCTAATAAAGTAAGCATTAACTAATGTTTTAATATAGTATTCTTATGAAAAACAAAAACTGATTAGTCATTGATGATTATGAATGTAAAGTTTCCCAAAAAGGCTAAATCAAGCACTTATTCTAAATAAATACAAAGAAGTAGCCTAAAATTTAAGTTATCTTTGCTAAAATTTATCTTCATTAAAGATAATCATTTGAATGCCACCTGATCTTCAAAAATTAATTCTAAAACTCACCAACAACAGAACAGTATTGTAGAAAGAACCTTTAAGTATAAGAATACATCAAGTCCAGGCTCAAATGCAGTGACATAGTGATTGTGTAATGCTCTGCAATGCAGGAAGCAATATGGAAGATGGGATTTCTGTTCCCTGATTGACCCGTATGTCCCAGGGGCATGTGCTATGATCCTGGCTGGCTGGGAAATGTCAGGTTGAAGGGGTGAAGAGCATGGTAAGAAATCATAATGAAGATGTTTGTCTCTCTCTTTTTCTCTAGACAGAAACAAACAAAAAATCAGTACTAATACTAATTATACAAGTAAATAACTTAATGTGATTTTGGAGAAGGCATCTAACACCTGACCTCTGTTTTCTTATCTCTTTAGTAAACATAGACTAAATTCCCTCTAAGCTCCTTGGGAGATAAATTTTAATATTTACATCAGAAATGAACTGGTCAAAAAAGTAAATTACATTGTTTGAAACAGAAAATGAGAAAAATAGTAAATATGCTATTGTGGCAGACTTAAAATGTATATTTGAGCAACTTTTTAAATAAAACACTATATAATAACTGTTTTGAGCAAATAAGAGATCCTTATACATAACTCAGTGCAAACAATACAAAATATGATTTCATAAAATTATTGAACTCTTTGTAAATTTTCAATTTCAGATAAAATCTTTATGAGGTACAATATAGACTACAAAAACAAAAAGTAGAGTGGAAAGAAGGAAAAAAGTCAAAGGGAAAAATATAATTCTACATTGAGATGACCTAAAATCTCCTCAAATCAACGAAAACTAATTCTACCAGGTGGGGGAGAAGAAAATCTCAGGGGAAAAATAAGGAAGAAATTACAGTGAAATATTCAATGAAAAGCAGGAAGGATGAGATATTTTTCACACAAGAGAATGAGACATGTGGGAAATAAGAAAGGAAATATTCCAACAGGAATATAAATAATATTATAGATTAGATGATCACCTTCAGGAAAGGATTTGCCAGACTTCAATGAGCAATGAGAACCTTATCTATTATAACTCTATTTCTCCTAAGCCAATCTTCTGGAAAATTTTGACACCGATAGATTTCCTTGAGCTAATAACAACTACTATAGATTTGTCAACTTGGTGCAGCATTCAGACAAAAACAGTCAATATAAAAATGAAGTGCTTCTAGGGGAACTGACTGGAAAGAATGAGTTTCTTAGAAAGATAAATATCAATTTCCTCCTATCAGCAGAATCTGCCTATTTTGGAATGTACTCTGGCACCTGTAAAGCATTCTGACATTGACCTCTACATTTCTAATGAGCGGAAGATTATCTGTTGCCCTACCCCTACTGAAAGTCTGCCTCAATGACAAGATTCCTGAAAAGGAGACTTTCTCTTCTTGGAAATACCATTTATAATAAGTCCCCCCAAAACTGAAATGGTTGACAGAAGACAGCCCCCTAACCCTTATTAGGTGAAGAACAGAACTTAACATTTTTAGTGGATAGTATCTACTATTAATAATTTTCTACTCGTAGCCTGCCAAGCATTACCAGTTAACATGATAGAAGCAACAGCCGCCAAAAGTGTACACAGTAATTACACGGGTCAGTCAGCATAGCAGCATATAGAATGGTGATTTAAAATACATTTTTATCATTTCTATATTATAGCAAAAAAATAATGCTACAAGTCTAGAATTTCCCAGTGACACTGGAAAACTAAGTGGAATTTTTTTTTCTCCACCTGACCAAATATATAAAGGTAATTTTCACTGCTATCTGGAGTTAAGAATTCATCTGTCTGCATGAAACCTAATGCTATCTATAATAATAGGCTTATCCTTTTGTATTATTTTATGTGCACCTTAATAATCCTGAGGCAGAAGCTTAACTAAAAAGTTATATTCTTGACTACAAATTAAGCTAAAATTATTTTTACACACCTTTGACAGAGACCACCAGGAGCAGTTGTCCAATAAATGATAGTTGAATTCAATAAATTAAAATTAAAAACTGAATTATAGGACTGGTTCTAGAGTATGTAGGGAGTCAGATCTCACAAAGCCAACTGTAGTACAAATCCTGGCCTCAGAAGCTTGAAAAAACATTCATACCACATTTACAACTGTGCCCAAAATTCAGATGGGATAAAGAAATGGAAAAAAAAGGGATTGTAATATGACCATGCTCCATTTGAATGGGAGTTCTTTTTTCTCTTTCTCTTTATCTCTATCTCTCTCTCATGAATGTATATGCCCTCTATTAAGTAAACACACACACACACACACACACACACACACAAAGTATCTCTTGGCTGCTTGAAATCACATGTCCAAATGCCAAATCGTGATGCTTTAAAATTAAAGCTGTTACTAATATAAGACAATGATAGCTATCACTTCTTGAGTTCCATGTGCTAAGCATTGTAATAAACCCTTCATCGCCATCACTGCACTTAATACAATCATCCAGTAAGACAATTATTCTTTTAATTCCATTTTATTACTGGATACTAAAATTTAGAGAGATTAAGCAACATGACGAAGGTTACACTAGAGGACAATAATTCAGAATAGTCTAAAAGAGTTTCATTGACATAAGGCTGTGTTTAAATATAAACCATCTACTTCTCTAACCTATTCTGGATGAATTCCTGTGATGTCAGTCTATACATTAATAAAATTAATTTTAATTGAATCCCCAAACTATAACGACAGATTTGTAATTGCATTTAAAGCTTCTAAATGCAAATTTTATGGTGTTACCAACATTTATTTTTCCCATTCAGCCCAATGTAATTAGCAGTAAATTCAGGTGAGTGAATTGGCCATTAATAAGGTAACAACAAGAACTTCGGTTTAAAAATGCATCATTTGTCTGCACTGGCATTCCTTCCAGCTGATGAAATTTCAAGGGCTTTAAGTGAATTAAAGCCACATTTGCCCAAGGATGCCAGAGAAATTATTGAATGATTCAAAAATAATCATACACACAAAAGGGTAAGAAGACATATACAGTGGTGTGGCTGTACTGTCATCAGTATTATTTCCACCAAATTCGTGGTCTATATATGAGTGCATGCAGAGTAGATTTCCATGTATCCAAAGCAACATGAAAATATGGCAAGAAGATGGAAATTTAATAGGAAATACTCAAGTTGGTACATATTGAATCACAGACCTTCAAATGAAATTTTAAAAAGGAGCACTATGTAGAAAAAACATAAATGTATTCTTTAAGAGGAATCACACTGTTGAAGAAAACAGGGAGCTATTCATTATGATGCAAGACACTTTTTATCTACTCTATTACTTACCATTTAGATTTAATTTTTGTACCTCACTGTGAGATATAATATGAATTTTAAAGCATGTGTGCCATGTGCAACAATCAAATCAAAGATACTAACATACACATTTTCAACGAAGAATGCCACAGTATGTGTACCATTAATTTGTTCTATATTAGTTTTTCTTTCTTTTTGAGATATATATTGATTGGCAATGTCTGTTCTTTTCACTCCGCTGTGGTATGCTATTCCACAACTCATTTGGCCTGCCTATCTGAGTTTCTGTGTCTATTAAACACTTTGTTCCTAAGCCCCATCCTTTCCACCCCCTGCAGCCTCTGGTATCTATAGTTGTCCTTTCTGCTTCTACCTCTAATGAATCTCTCAGTTTATGCCACAAAGTGCAGATATTTGGCATATATTGAGCAAGGACATATAATGTTTTTCTTTTATATTCTGGTTTATTTCACTTACCATCACATCTTCTGGATTTATCTACTTTGTATCAAGTGGTAGGATCTCACAAATACCCAACAGTGGGATTACAAACTCCTATGACAGATCTATTAGTAAAATTTTGAGGAATTTTCATGTTGTTTTCCAAAGCGGCTATACTAATTTACATTCTTAACAATAGTGCAGGATGGTTCCCTCTTCACCACAGCCTCATCAGCACTTGTTTTTCTTTCCTTTCCTTAACTTTTCTTTTATTATTTCCTTCCTTTTATTTTCCTTTCTTCTATCTCTTTCTTTCCTTTCCTTTTCTCTCTTCTTTTCTCTTTTCTTTTTTCCTTTTTCTTTTCTTTCTCCTTTCTCCTTTCTTTCTTTCATCATAGCCAACCTGACTGGAATTAGGTGATACCTGATTATGGTTTTGATTTAGACTTCCCCTATAATAAGAGATGTTGAACATTTTTTCATATGCGTTTTGGACACTCATATGTCCTTTGAAATATTTCTATTCCAATTGACCATTTTTTAAATTAGATTATTAGTTTTTCTGCAGGTGGACTATATGCCTTCCCTATATCTTCTGGTTATTCATCTCTTATCTGAAGTTTGTTTGGAAAATCTATTTCATCCCATGCCATGAGCTGTATTTTTAGTTATTATTTCCTTTGCTGTGCAGAAGCTCTTCAGTTTGATAAAATATCATTTGTCGGAATCAGCAGTTAGTGTAATGGCTATGTCGCTGGACTCCCACGTAGCCGACTGTGGTTCGCGTCCTGGACCCAGTGGCTTAAAACTCATGACGGGTGCGTGTGCGTACATGCCCAAGATCCCGAGAGGAGAATGGAGGAGAAGGGATTGCAGCGTGACCATCCCCCCTGTGGGGGGTGATTTCTCACTTTCTGTCTCTATGTCTCTCTCTGTCTGTCTGGCGAGCGCACGCACCCTATAGCGAAAACCTCTCAAAAAAAATAAAATAAAATAAAACAAAACACTTGTCTATTTTGGGAGTTGTTTCCTGCACTTTAAGAGTCTTATTTAAGAAATCTTAGCCTACTCCAATGACTTCAAGGGTTGCCTCCTTGTTTTCCACAGCAGTTTTATATTGCAGTTTTACTTTCAGATCTTTGATTCATTTTGAGTTGACTTTTAATAATGGTGAGAGATGAGGGTCTAGTTTCACTTTTCTGCAAATAGATACCCAGTTTTCCCAGCACCATTTTCTGAAAATGCTTTCTTTTCTACTCTAAATTGTCTTGTATGCTTTGTCAAAGATCAGTCGAGTGTATGTTCCAGCGTTTATTTCTGGATTCTCTGTTATATACCATTGGTCTATCTGTCTGTTTCTGTACCAATACCATGCTGTCTTGATTATCAAAGCTTAATAATATATTTTGAGGTTGGGTAATGAGATGCCTCTTACTTTATTCTTTTTATACAGTATTGCCTTGGTGATATGGGTGTCTTTTATAATTCCAGACAAATTTTGTGATTTTTTTCTATTTCTATAAAGAATCTCATTGATAATTTGGTAGGAACTGAGTTGAATGTGTAAGCTTATTATACATAGTACAACACTAAATGTCAAAAATACATATTTGACTAGTACCTTTCCAAAACCTTCCCAGATTTATCACCACTAAAGACATTCTCCTTCTGTACTCATCCCACAAAAAAAAAAAAAAAAATTAATTAATTAAAAAACAAACAAACAAAAACTCTTAACACCATTAGCTCCTGTTGGTCTAACTCTCACATCATTACCTGATACTTTAAATTTCTAACAGATTTTATTATACAAAACAATTGAACCATTCTTTACCTTAAGGAGCAATGGAAGATCCATTCCTATACTGACAATTATACAGAATATTGCCCTCTAATTAAATAGCAATTTATGTCTGCACTGAAAGAAAAATCTTCCAGCTACTGAGACACACATATTTAAAAGGTAGGACAGGTACCAACAGTTAGTGTAATGGCTATGTCACTGGTCTCCCATGTAGTCGACCGCAGTTTGAGTCCTGGACCCGGTGGCTTAAACTCACACCGGGCGCGTGTGCATGCGTGCCCAAGATCCTGAGAAGAGAATAGAGAAGAAGGGATTGTGGCGTGGCCATCCCCCCAAGAGGGTGATTTCTTGCTTTCTGTCTCTCTGTCTCTCTCTGTCTTTCTGGCACATGCATGTGTCCTATAGCAAAAATCTCTCTCAAAAAAAAAGTAGGACAGTGATTTTGGCCTAGCCACAGTGGCCCAGATGGTAGAGAGACACTGCAATGCTGGAGCCACATGGAGGAATGCAGTTTGCATTCTGGGTCCACCTGAAGCACAGAGTCTAAGTGTCCACACCCATGATCCTGGATGACTGAAAGATTAGGTGGAAGGGTTCGGAGACTGTGGTATGACAAGACTGTATACATTCTCTCTCTCAAAGTAAATAAAATGAATAAGCTTAAAAAAAAATACAGTGATTTAAACCATATATTCCTGATTCAACTCTCATGTACAAATGAAAGCTTCCCTACTTTTGTGCTCTGTGTATATGTACAATTTACTTTTTCTTTTTATGACTTAGATTTACCACCTATAAAATGAACTGAAAGATTGGAAGCTACAATAGCAGGGAGGCCACCTGTAGATAATAGATAGTATAGAAGAGGGTAGGTTGGGACCATGAGATGGCATAGTGTTTACATCACTGGATCTCTCACGTGGCTGACCATGGTTTGATTCCCAGACCCAGCAACTTGAAAATTATGCAAAGCATGTGTGCATGTATGCCAAAGCTCCCAGGAGGATTGCAGTGTGGCCATCCCCCTGGGGGAGTGATTTCTCACTTTCCCTCTCACTGTGTCTACCTGTCTCTCTCTCTCTCTCCCCCTGGTGAACACACATGTCCTAAGTCAAAAGCCTCTAAAAAAAAAATTAAGAAGATGGTTGGTAATCAGAAATAGGAGGAAGGGAAAAGAAACAAACAAAATATTTAACAGAAATGAAAACGAAAATTTATCTGTTGACGACAATGTATAGACAATGTTTTTGACTTGACTAATAAACACCATATTCATGATAGGAAAAAACATGTTGTACATTGTAAAGATGTACAGTGACTAAATGTAATTTAAAAAAAATTTTAAATGATTATTGACATAATGAAGATAATCTTAAGGTATAATGGAATATATTTACAAAAAAAACACGTGAAATTCTTGGCACACAACCTGGTTTATAACTAATGTGATGAATATAGGCTATATTGATGACTATTTTAACAAACCTCATTTAAGCAACTGTTATTTATTTATATCTATAAAACTGAGAAATTTCTCTTAAAAGAATGCCAGAGCAAAAGTTCATCATATCATTAAAAATTCATTTTTTGATATTTTGTTCATTTTAGATTATATATTTACCTTAAAGATCAATGGAAGATAAATTCCTATACTGATAATTAGATTTGGTCATACATGATGGTTCTGTATAAGAATATAGTGTATGGGGACCAGCAGTTAGCGTAATGGCTATGTCGCTGGACTCCCATGTAGCCGACCGCGTTTTGAGTCCCAGACCTGGTGGCTTGAACTCACGCCAGGTGCATGTGCGTGCATGCCCAAGATCCCGAGAGAAGAATGGAGGAGAAGGGATTGCGGCTTGCCCATCCCCCCTGGGGGGTGATTTCTCGCTTTCGGTCTCTCTGCCTCTCTGCCTCTCTCTGTCTTTCTGAATGCACACACTCTATAGCAAAAACTCCTCCAAAAAAAGAAAAAAAAAAGTGTGAAGTAAAAAATGTAAAAAGGAATGTAGGGCCAAATATGTAATCAGTTCCATACTATAAACTCTGCAAAGGGTTCTCAAGAAGTGGACTGGAGGCCTAGCATAAAGTTCAAACCCCAGCTCTGTCACCTACTGTGCTACTTAAGCCATGTTCCTTTGAACTATAAGGGCCATCAGTGTATTCATTTTTACTATGTGGATAACAACTTTAAGTACCCTCCAAAAAACAGGACTTCAGTAGATTATTTTCAAGTAAAATTAAATGTCACCTTTAACTCACTATTCACACAGGAATTTTCCAGATCCTTGAAAAGTATTTCTAATTAAAACTATTTTTTTTCCTCACCAGTTTCTAAAATAAAGCTTTTAATAATTGTAACTTAAAATTCCTCAAGGGCACGAATATGTCATAATCCGAAGCAAGCTAGATTAGTCACTGCAACATAGAAGGAGGAACTTCAGAAGAGTATTAGTTACCCAAAGACATTTTGGAAGCTCTTTCTTCAGAAGTATATTAGCCCTGAGATGACGCCTCGTACTTTTTTAATCAAGATAAGCTAACTTATCTCTCACTATATCCCAATGAAATTAGTCCACACATGAAATTATTGTTTAATGCCTATGAGTGAAGTAGCTATTTTCACTAAAACACAAGACAGACACATCATGCTCAGTATGCACCTCTCTGGTTTGTGCATCTGCAGATAAGCTGACCTAAACTGGACTAAAATGGAGAAGACTCTGCTCCAAGAGTTCCTTATTCTCCATGGACCAGCAGTTTGAGTGAGGTCTATTCACATGGCAATGGCAGAGATGCAAGAAAGTGAGCCCACGCAAGTAAGCTCTGCTGAGCCTGAGCTAGAAACGGTACACCATCATTTCTAGCTTATAGCTTATCTGGTTCAAAGTAAGTCACACAACCCTACACCAAGTCAAGGATCATGACAATATGTTCAATAACTTTTAGTAGCAAAAATAACAAAGCCACAAGGTCAAGAGAGCACATAGAAGAAGGGTGAAGAATTGAAGTCATTAATGCAATCTTCTGCACTCCTGAAACAGGACTCTAAATATAAGAAACATTTTCTCTACCATCTACCGTCATCCATTCAGCATTTTCAGCCTGCTCCCCAGGATTCTTCCTGGGATGGTGTGGGTTGGAGAGGACTATTTTAGTGAAAAGATATCATTCTAAATAAAACATAACCTTCACCATTATTTAATAATTTAACTATCTAATCGAGTAAACAACTCTCAATTTGAACATAACAGTAGTCTCACCTAGAAACACACACGCACACACACTCACACACACACACACACAAACAGGGTTACAGAGAGAAAAGCTTGCTTTTTCAGCTGCTTTTTATGCTTTTTTTTCTTAGACCCAACTGCAATATTTCAAGATTTTGCAAAAAGACCGTATGTTCCCAATTCCTTAATATTAAAAGCTGTCTCATCTTGCTTTATTTAAGGTGGTATTTATAGTTCCCTCTGTTCTATATGTGAATAGTGAAGCATTTATACATGAAAATTAGCATTTATTAAAATATTCCCACTAGGTTTCATACAGCAAATTCTATTTCTGAGTTTTTACTCCAAGCTACCATGTGTTGAAGCTGGATTTTGGGGGAAAAAGGGGCAGTGGGGTAAGACTTCAGCAATATTGGTTTTTATTTTCTCTTCTATTTTATATGGTTCTTTATTAAGTAATAATACTATTTAGAATTTCAGTATGTAACCATGAAGATGAGAAGAAAGGACATAGCAGAATTAGTTTACTGGGAGACACGGGGGGTATACATAATACTTGATAGTTACCAAATTAAGGGAGGAAGAAATAAGAATTACAATAGGTGGAAACTCTTGCTAGTTTCTGTTTTGTTTTGACAAAAAAGCAGATACTTTACCTTGTACATTTTTCTATGGGTTAATGTTAAAATAAAACAAAATAAAATTTCCTGGGCAAAGTGATGAGTCTTAAAAGTCAACTCAAAGAAATTTTGAGGTGTCAAGCTCTGAATATTTGTAATGTATTATGTACTTAAAATATTGCATACCTACTTTATGACTGTAATTAATAATCCAGGAGTTTTAGAGGCATCAACAATATCTTACATATGTATAGTATAGTATATATGTATAATATGTATATGCACATATATAATTGGTACAGAAAATTTCTTTAAAATACTTCATTTATAATGTCTCATTAGATCACAGGGTTTACTAAATTACCTATGACATAACTTTTGTGTTAGTTCTTATATAGCTCATTTCAGAAACCACATTTGGAAAAAGTAAGCACTTAACTGAATATTAAGTTATAACTTTAGGCAAATGATGTCGGCAAAGAAAGGAAATGCATGTATGTACATATGTTTTTAACTGAATGTTAGTTTTGAGCCTAAGTCAACAAACTAAACTCAGTGGGCCAAATGTGGCCTGTGTGTCCCATTTTTTGTTTGTTTTTTATTTTTTGTTTTTAAATAAATAATGATTAGAACACAGCTATACTCATTTATTTACATATTGTCTATGGCTCCTTTTATGCTACAATGGCAATCTTGGGTGCTTGTGTTGTAGGTTGTAGGATCTACAATATTTAAACACTCCTTGGTGCTTTACAGAGAAAAGTAATACAAGCCAGAAATACGAGGCATTTTTCACATCTTCATCTCTCTTACCAGCAATATCTCTTGGTTTTATTTCCTAAATATATCTTAAGTTTCTCCACTTCTGTCCATCTCCATGGACAATAACCTAGAGCTACTTTTATCTCTTATCAGGATTACTAATCAATAGATCTCTATTTATCAACTCAGACCCCTAAAAAGTGTAGAACATTATAATTTGTCAAAAATGGGGCCAGTCCCATAGCCTAGTGGTTAAGGGAGCTGGATCCCACATAACTGCCTGGTTCAAATCCTGTCCTGGTGGCTTGAACAACACCAGGCACATGTGAGTGCCTGCCTAAAATCTGGAAATAATGGAGAAATAAATATTACGGAAGGGATTGCAGCATGGCAACATCCCACTAGGGAGAGTCGCCTCCCAATCTCTGTCTTTCCCTGTTGAGTGCATGTGTTCTATGGTGGTAAAAGAAGTTATGGCTTTTGACTAAAATATTGCTTATTTTCTTATAGACTTTGTTATTTGGTTGTAAGGATTTGTGTCCTGTCTTGAGATATGGACAGGTTCATGCACCTGCCGTGTGAACAGAATCCTAACCTGTTTGCTGACTTTAAGCAAAGTTCCTTAGCATTTCTTTGATTTAAGTTAAACTGGTTATCTTAATAGTACCAAGTGAACTTGCTATTGAAAGTAGTTAGATTATTTAAGAAATTGTGTGATCAATACAATGTGGGGGAAAGGGATGGAAGACAACTGTGGACACCAGAGATAGTGTGAGAAGAGGGTGGAGGACCAGCAGTTAGCATAATGGCTTATGTTGCTGAACTCCCACATAGTCCACCGTGGTTCGCATCCTGGACCCGGTGGCTTAAAACTCACGCTGGGCGCTTGTGTGTGTGTGCTCAAGATCCTGAGAGGAGAACGGAGAAGAAGGGATTGCGGCGTGGCCATCCCCCCTGGGGGTGATTTCTCACTTTCTGTCTCTCTGTCTCTCTCTGGCGAGTGCGCGTGCCCTATAGCAAAAACCTCTCAAAAAATAAAATAAAATAAAATAAAATAAAATAAAATAAAAGAATGTAAATTAAGTTAAAAAAAAGTTTCAGGAAAAAAAACCCTCTTTTTCTTGAAATTAAACAAAAAATGCATTTAAAAAACCTATTAGGCCTGCAGTAAGGTTTATAGCCCCAGCTAGATGCTACTTTATAGGATGTTCATTCTACTCACTAAGGCTTATGCCTAAAGTTGGATTTGTGTTCATGGAAATGTATATATCAGCTGTGCTTGCTATGAAAATATTTAGATTAATTAAGATCTTTAGTGACTCAATAAAGTGTGTGTGCGTGGGGAGGGTGGGGAGAATTATAGAAAGCAAACATAGATACCAGAGACAGTGTACCAGAGACAGTGTGGGAGGAGAATGGGAGATGGCAGAGGGTAAGAGATAGGGAATCAAGGAAGGGAAAAAAAAAAGCAAAACATACAGGAAACAAGAAATGGAAAATTATTTGTTGACAATAACATGTATGTTGATGTGCTTGATTGAGCCATTATACAGTGTACTCTGGATGGAAAATCTCACTTTATATGCTGTAATGATGTACAGTGAATGGATGTAAATAAATAAATTTAATAAAAAAGTTATTAAAACTGAAATATCTTCCTTAAAATTCTTCAGCAACATTTTGTTGCTGAGTTTATGAAACATAATCCTAAAAAACTCTAGGTCTAAAATCTGCCTTTCTGGCAAGCTTTCTCTTTCATTATTTACCTTTTAAACTTCTGCAGCCCAGGCACTCAACTCTGTTAGTTCTTCATAATATTACTACTCATTCCCATCACAAGGTCTTTTCACAGGTTGTTCCTTCCATCTCTAGTAAGATATTCCCAGCACAGCTTTCTCCTACTTTATCTAGTTAACTAATCCTTTAGTTCTCAGCTAAATGGTACTTTCTCAAGGAAGTCCTTTAATAAATTCCACATTGCTTTGTAATATTTTTTATAAATGAATGTCCCTTTCTGTTTGCAATTATACATAACCACGGTGATTGGTTAACTTCTAGAAAGATAATGTAAGTCTCATGAGAGTCTGATTATTTGTTTTTGGTCACCAATTAATTCTTAGATTCCAGTACATAGTCTAATATCCAGTAGGCATTCAGTGACTATATGATAAATGATTGGGTACTTTTTACTCAAGTTGAATATAAATGCTGAGTAGCTAAAAGGTGTAAAGTTCTGTTTTTAAGTTAGATTGTCAAATTCGAATCCACTCTTCTACAGACAGGTATGTATTGTCACTTTCTTTGTAAACTGGCTTCCCGCTAATGCAGGGAACTAGACGAAAATTCGAAGCCAGAAGAAGAAAAGGGACTTGCTCCTTCTGAATACATTTTGTTGTTGTTCTTTTAACTGTTTTATCAAGATCTAATTGGTCCCCTCAAAGGAAAGTTGTAAATATTAAATATATACAAATTGGTGTATTTTCAGATAAGTATATACTATGCAACTAACTTACCGATTATCTCCCACAGTTTTCAACTACTCTTCCCTTTTTCTTTTCCTTTTGTGGCAAAATTACATAATATATAGTGTACTATCTTAGAAAAATTTTTAGTAATGTGCTTTCTGTTCTGGGTTAATGGAATAGCTGTGCATTTCGGATATGGTCATACAAACATTACTACCTATGAATTTATGAACTGCCTTATTCTATGCATATTCTACATAGTGTTTCTCATTGCCAAGGAACTCATTTAACTGGAAAGAGGAGCAGCAATGATCATGCTCACAGAATCACCAGTCTTACCACACAACCCATCACCCTGAAGGAACTGGCCTGAGATAGTGATTAAAAAATAATTAAAAAAAAAACTTATTAAAGACTCAATTTTAGAGGCCAGCAAGGGGTGTGATGGTTAAGGTACTGGGCTCTCAGTTGGTCAACTGTGGTTGGAGTTCAAGACCTGGTGGCTTGCTTTGTCACTTTCTCTTTCTCTCTCTGGTGAATGCATATGCCCTATGGTAAATTTTTAAAAATAATAACAAATAGAGACCAACAGATTATATAGTGGTTATGCTTCTGGACTCATACATAGGCCACTGCAATTCAAGTCCTGGACCCAGCAGCTTAAAACTCACACTGGGCACATGTGCATGCATGCCCAAAATCCCAAGAGGAGAATAAAGGAGAAGGGACTGCAGCGAGGCCAACTCCCCAAGGGATGATTTCTCACTTTCTGTCTTTCTGTCTCTCTCCATCTCTCCGTGAGTCTATGCACTCTATAGGAAAAAAAAAAAAAATGGACATTTATAGAATGTAGATACTGTATTTTATTTTTAGAGGTTTTGCCTTAGGACGTGTGAGCTTGCCAGGGAGAGAGAGAGAGAAAGAGACAGTGACAGTGAAAGGGAAAGTGATAAATTACCCACCATCACTTTCCTCTCCCCCCAGGAAAAATGGCCACGCTGCAAACCATTCTCCTTCATTCTCCTCTCAGGATCTTAGGCATGCACGCACATGAGTCTGTCATGATTTTCAAGCCACCTTGTTTGAAATTCAAACCACGGTCAGCCTCGTGGGAGTCCAGCAACATAAACACTACGCCATCTCCTGGCCCCAAGAATGTAGTTTATGTATTGCATCAGCGTACTACTATTTCTTCTGTACCAGAATACACAGGTATGGGAATCAAGAAGTGTCTCTTGGGACCAGCAGTTAGCATAATGGCTATGTCGCTGGACTGCCATAGACTGACTATGGTTCAAGTCCCAGACCCAGTGGCTTAAACTCACGCTGGGCTCGTGTGCGTGCGTGCCCAGGGTCCTGAGAGGAGAATGGAGGAGAAGGGATTGCGGCGTGGCCATCCCCCCAGGGGGTGATTTCTCACTTTCTATCTCTCTATGTCTCTCTGTCTTTCTGGCGAGTGCACGCTCCCTATAGCAAAAACCTCTCAAAAAAAAAAAAAAAAGAAGTGCCTCTCCTACTAATCCATTGAGAGCTAACAGCTATATATATCATCTTAGCTTTTCATATGCATTGATATTTGTATACTTTAACTATTCTTTCGGTTATTTAATGTAAGGATTGTTAGGAGCTATTAAATTTATAATTTTTTCTTTAACAACTCATATAATCAAGTAGCACTATGACTGAGTAAGAGGAGTATTATTATTGCTCAGAGATGAAGACAGAGACTGTTGGAATTTGTGTTTTTGTTTTTTTTTTTTTTTTTTTGAGATTACGGTAAGCACTTTTTTG
>NW_006159508.1:1846706-1893823 GCF_000334495.1 Tupaia belangeri chinensis
GGTGAAAACAGAGGCTGTTGGAATTTGTTTTTTTTTTTTTTTTTTTTTTTTTTGAGATGACGGTAAGTACTTTTTTGAATGAAGGCTAGTTGATTCTTATTAGAGAGAAGCATCATGTTATCCAGATATGTGTGTATGAATGCTGAATAACTAAAACAGCAAATTGTGTCTATTTTTAAGCTCTTGTCTCCAGTCCAAATCTATTCTTCTGTCCCCACATTGTGATGTTGGGCTGCAATCCAGTGGTGTAGTAGAGCCAACCCATACTAGCACACAGAGCCAACTGTTAAATTTTCAGGAATTTTCAGAGCTGATTCTTAGTCATTATAGTGATGTAGGTGTAATATTAAATAAATTGTAATAAGTACAAGGAACATGAAACTGCAAAATATCACTTAATTGCTACATTTTGTTGCTGTTTACTTTGAATTAGTTTATATCAATTGTGTCCATATTATAACTAAATACGTCTCTGTACTGTTTCATCATGGTGATGTCATGAAATCAATTATGATGAAAATATTTACACCATAAACATACGCAAGCTTCGGGCCGGCAAGTGGCATAGTGGTTAAGGTACTGTATTCCCACACATGGTCGACTGCAATTGGAGTCCCAGACCTGGCAACTTGCTTTCTTACTTTTCCTCTCTCTCTCTCTCTCTCTCTCCCTCTCTTTCTCTCTGGAGAGCAAACTGGCAAAGCAAACTAAAATGGCTTTTTAAAATTAAATAAATAATTGGTTTTTTTAAAAAATAAGCAAGCTCTAAAAATGAAGACTTTTACACTTCTTCCAGTATCTGATTGTTACACATATCTTAGTATACCATTAGTTGGAGTTCTGAAAATTACATTTTTCTTTTATCAATTAACTATCTTAATTGGTTATATCAATAGATGCAACCAACACAGGGAGACTAAAAATCAAAAGGAAAAAAGGAATCTTCTTCCACTTTGAGTTCTATTCTTGCCAGCAAATGTCAATGAAAGCACTTCACCGTGGCAACAGCAGCTGGCTCTGGTATTCGCTTCTGTCATCATGTTCCGTACCACTCTGAATTACAAGGAGTCAAAGTTAGACTTTCAGAAGTGGGTGAAAAATTATGCCTAATTCTCATTAGATTTTTTACCTTAATACAACTATTCAAGAAGAGACTCATCCTGTTTTTGATAGTTCTGCCCTAAACTGAGCCCTATTTAATAATAAATTGTGTATTCATTATTCATTTTATGTGATATTTAATGTATATATATTTTTTATGATCAGTTTTTATTTATTTATTTATCTGTTTATTTATTTTTGGAGAGGTTTTTGTTATAGGGCGCATACACTCATCAAAAAGACAGAGAGACAGAGAGACAGAAAGTGAGAAATCATCCCCCCGGGGGGATGGCCATGCCACAATCCCTTTTCTTCTATTCTCCTCTCTGGATCTTGGGCATGCACATACTCATGAGTTTAAGTCACCGGATCCGGGACTCGAACCACAGTGGACTACATGGGAGTCCAGAGACATAGTCATTACACCAACTGCTGGTCCTGATGATCAGTTATTTAATTAGGTTCTTGGCAATACATTTAGAACACCAATTTGAGAGAATAAACTCCATTTGTAAGAGCAAACATGGATCACAGGTAGCCCTGGAGTTGAGGAGCAGCTTTGACTCTTGGTAAAATGTGAGTCCACAGCTTTCTGATCAACCTTGTGCTGCTCTGAAATCTCATGTTTCTCTTTCTGTGTGTCGAAGATCTCACGTTCCTAGTGTGTGAGCTTACATTTAGAACACCAATTTGAGAGAATAAACTCCATTTGTAAGAGCAAACATGGATCACAGGTAGCCCTGGAGTTGAGGAGCAGCTTTGACTCTTGGTAAAATGTGAGTCCACAGCTTTCTGATCAACCTTGTGCTGCTCTGAAATCTCATGTTTCTCTTTCTGTGTGTCGAAGATCTCACGTTCCTAGTGTGTGAGCTTCTGCAGCTTCTTTTTCTTGAAATAAGCATCAGCATGGTGTTTTGGGATTTTTACTTTGCTAATATCAATTTCCGTGGAGGTGGTGATGACAAATTTCTGGTGTGTTCTACACAGTGGAACTCGATTGAGGACCAGAGGTTCAGTCACAAGTAGCAAGCCACTGCTCAGCTGCTTCAGGAAAACCACTCTCTTGCCTCTGTGGCATCCAGTGAGGATAATCAGATTGGTCCCAGGAGTGATGATAGCTTGCAGGTTTCTCACATGCTGACTTGGCAGCTTTCTCACATGCTGACTGAAGGTTTTTTTGCCATGGCTCAACAGCTTTCGTGGTACATCTTCAGTAGGATAATACCCAGGCGTTTTGTGAAGTTTATCCACTCAGGTACCACCATTCTTGACCCTCCCATCCGGTTTTGTGACAGTGGCAGGAACCTTCTGCTTCTTTTTTTTTTTCCAACCCTGGATTTAGTGGCCGAGTATTTCCTCTTGTACACCGCCTTCCTGGAATACATGGCCGACCAGGAGTATCTGCCAATGCCCCAGACTAGGATCGAGTTTCGGCTACAATGGGGCTTCCCTTTCTTGGGCTTTTTAGCTTTAGGGTCACCCTTTTTAACCCTGCCACTGGTGTCAGTCTTCTTGGCTTCAGGTTTCTTCTCTTTAGCATCTGATTCACAGCTTTTTCACCTGCCATCTTGGTTAGTGGGAAAGAAAACTAAGCTCTACCTAATGTATACATTTTAATGGAAGTTATATGCTAAAAGTATCCCTGCCACAAATTTTCCAACCCTTTTTGATTCCTAGATGTTTTCCTCCCTTCTCCTCCTGAGACAACTTAAAACAGAATTCTCCCACTTGTAACTCTTCACAAATTATGTTATCTTTTGGCCTGTTTATTATTTTCCCCATATTCAAAATAGAGCAATTTTTTCAATACCACAATGCAATACTTCCCCTTCATTTACTTGAAACACTATTAAAAAAAAGTAATTGTAGCAGTTTATCAACATCAAAGGACTTACGTAATGTTTAATAACCTTTATTTTACTAGTGAGTATTTTAAATTACAGATAATTGGATCACACACCCACAAAGCGACAAAATCTCATCATTCTCATTGGGAAGTATAATATTGAAAGTTAGGACTGATGGGCTGTTTTCTTTTTTTTTTTCCAGTAGGATTTATACCTAGTTAGAAAAGACTTTTCTGAACCTTTACATAATGACCTCATTTATCTATTAATCAACAACACCAAGTTAAATGAGTCTTTATTTTTGCCATATTTAATGCATCATTCATATATACTGATGTAGAACTTATTTCGTTGTGACTTTGAGTAACAATGTATCTGTGTGTATACGCGCAATATGTGTAAAGAGAACTTGTGTGTGTGTGTGTGTGTGTATGTATACTGCTAATATCTATTTTATTTTTTATTTTTATTTTTTTATTTTTAAGGGTTTTTTTGTTTTTTGTTTGTTTGTTTGTTTGTTTTTTGCCATAGGGCACATGCACTTGCCAGAGGAAAAGACAGATAAAGGGAAAGTGAGAAATCAGCCCTCAGTGAGGGGAGCAATGCCATAATCCCTTCTTCATTCTCCTCTAAGAATTTTGGGAACTCAGGCACATGCACTTGGGCTGATATGCAAGTCACCAGGTCCAGGACTTGAACGAGTCTTGACCTTGTAGGAATCCAGTGCCTCAACCACCACACCATCGGTTAACCCAAGTTAAGTAATTTTTAAAGTTATTTCATTTATTTCTTCCATTACAGAGAGAGAGAGAGAGCACCTTCAACAGGGCCTTGATGTCACGATCCACCTCCAGCTCCACCCAGCCTAGAACATGGGTATGTGCTTGCCCATCACACTGAGGGAGATCTCTGGATATGAACTTGGAACCTCCTCACATGGTCAGGCTCATTGAGTGCTGTGTTCTTAACACTGGAACACCATTTAGCTTACATTAATTATATTTAGTGATTAAGTATTTAGTTGAAAGAATGAGTTGATTTGCTAAAGTTTCATATTTTTTCAAATGATTTGTTAAGTATAATATAAATATGTCCTTTACAAATACAAAGAAATGCCAGCTTTCAGAAATATCTTGAACTTATAAACACATAAGGAATTAAGTCCTAATTTCCTCATATCTCATTTGTAATGTTGTTTACTATCTTCTAGTAGGTAGAGTTTTATTGATATAATGAAAAATTATGTAATATTAGAATAATTTAGTATTCATTTCTTTGTCTTCAAAAGGATTCGGAAAGAAACCTCTTCATACACACAAGACATTGATTTAGCAAGACACAGAGATTTTTAACTTTCTAAGAAAGAAAATAGCTTCTTGCCTCCATTTCAAGTAGATAGAATGGAATTGATTGAGTGCCTATAGCTGATTTTAGAAGATACTGTAAAATCAGGACATTATAATAACGTCTTCCTTTGTATTATATTAGGAACCATGAGGAGTGGCTGGGAAATCTAATTAAGTTAATATATAGCCAAAGGACCTGGTCTATTTGTATTTACTCTCAGTACCCAGAGATTTCCCAGGCATACCACTGGGCATCTGTGGGTAAGGCTGGGCTGGAATGGAACTCAAAGTAAAGACCCTGTTGGGGTCACTTCATTCTCTGTCTACCCATTCACTCCCCCAATATTCAATAGAAAGTCCATGGATAGTTCTCTTTCATTTGAACAGATAAATCAACTTAAAAATATACATATTGTGGGGACAAATGGGTGGCATGGTGGTTGGGGTGCTGGATACTCCCACATGAGCAACCACAGTTCAAATCCTGAACCTGGTGGGCTTGCTTTCTCACTTTCCCTCTCGCTCTCATCTCTCTCTTTGTGTATTTCTCTCAGGTCGAATTAAAATAAATGAATGAATAAATAAAATTAAGTAAATAATTTTAAAAATATATGTATCCATATTGTGAAGTTATAGGTCTTTGAATTTTTTCTTCATTTTTAATATAAAAGCTATCCTAAAATTCATAGCATAGCTTGATTTACCATTTTGGGTGTTTTAATCATTGACACATTTTTGCATATATAGTATAGATTTTTCTTAAGGAAAATTACATTTTAGTGTTAATTATATATTATATACTTTGCAAACTGTCACTAAGAAAATCTATCATTTTTGGTGTAAAATTCTGCAGCATTCAACAAATAGGTGTAGTTGGGTAACCTTATATTTGGGATGTTATGTTTTATCACTCCTCATGTTTCTATAGGACATTCATTCCCAGTGGGTTGAAACATCTGCACCCACCTCCAGATGTTGGCACTGTTGAGTCAGTATACTGTCTCTACAGTTTTGCTTATTTTATAATGTCACCTAAACGAACTCATGCATTATGCAGGCACTGAAGTTGGCTTCTTTCAATTAACATAATGTATTTGAGACTGATCAATGTCATCGCATGTATCAGTAGTCCATTTCTTTAAATTACTGAACAATAGTTTACCATATGAATGTACTGTACTTTGTTTATTTTGTTCATCGGTTAAAGCACGTTTGGATATTTTCTGGCTTTTGCTAAGTATACATAATGCATGTTTGTGTACAAGTTCGTATGAACACCTAAGTACTATGTTCACACAAACTTTTGAACAATTTTGTAAAACCTGAGAAGTAGAATTACTGGCTGTAAGGTAATTGTAAATTTAACTTTACAGAAACTACTATATAGTTTTGCTCTAATTAGCAATGTATGAGTGTATGAAAATTCCAGATTCTATGATTCTTTGTCAATACTTGGTATTCTCAGTTCTCCTTTCTCTTTTGCTCCTTTTTTAAATTATCATTCTAAATAAGTGTGTAATTTATTTCACTGTGGCATTAAGTTGTATCCCCCTAATGATTAATGATGCTACACATATTTTTATGTGTTTATTTGCCCTCTATATATCATGTCTGGTTAACTGTTACTTATTATTTTATTGGCTTTTCTCATTATTGAGTTTTGAATATTTTCTAATATGTTCAAGGTACAAGTTTTTTATCATACATTTATTTGGCAATTATTTTCTCTGGCTAAAGCTTGTATTTTCATTCTCTTAACAATGTCTTTTGGGATAAGCAGTTGGCATAATGGCTATATCGCTGGACTCCCATGTAGTCAAACGTGGTTCAAATCTCAGACTCGGTGGTTTAAACTCACACCAGGCACGTGTGCGTGCATACCCAAGATCCCAAGAGGAGAATGGAAGAAAAGGGACTGTGGCGTGGCCATCGCCCCTGGGGGGTGATTTCTTGCTTTCTGTCTCTGTCTCTTTGTCTTTCTGGTGAGCACATGTGCCTTATAGCAAAATCCTCTCCAAAAATAAATAAATAAGTAAAACAATGTCTTTTGAAAAGCGGAAGTCTTAATTTTAATAAAATGCAGTTATAAATATTTTTCTCTTTTAGATTTTTATTTTAATATATCTAAGGACACAAGTCACAGAAATTTCTTTTTATATTTTCTTCTAAGCGATATTAGAGACTTATAATCTTATATTTACATACATCCAATCTAAGATGTATGTATGTTGAATATTTTATATTGTGTAAGGTATGAAGTGAGGTTCATTTTGCACATTTGCTTGTCCAATTATTCAAACATCCTTTGTTCTAAAGACTATCATTAACTATTGAGTTAGCATGCACCTTTACTAAAAATAAATGTACTATAAAGATAAAGTTTTATTTATATAGTTCTATTTATAACCTCTCGATTAAGTTTTATTGATATTCCCCAGTATAATATCATCTCGATTAAACTTTATATTCAATTTTAAAATCAGGTAACTGAGACCTCTGACCTGCAATCTGTTCAGAAGTGTATGGCTTTTCCAAATTCCTTGCCTTTTTTGTAAATGTTTAAAGCTATTTGTTAATTTTTATTAAAAATTCTTCTAAGGCTTTTAGGTTTCTGGTTTTTTTGTTTGTTTGTTTTAAAAGAGAATTTTGCTCTAATGCACATGCTCTCTCCAGAGAGACAGAAAGCAAGAAATCACCCCCTGGGGGATGGCCATGACACAATCCCTTCTACTTCATTCTTCTCTCAGGAATTTGAGCATGCACGCACACACACCCAGCACGAGTTTTAAGCCACTGGGTCAAGGACTTGAACCATGGTCGACTACTACGTGGGAGTACAGCAATGTAAACTTTACTCCATCTGCTGGTCCCATCTACTAAAGTTTTGTTTTGTGTCTTTGCTTGTTTGTTTGTTTCTTGAGAGATGTGTGCTATAGGGAGCATGGGCTCACCAGAAAAGTGGAGACAGAGAGATAGGATGCAAGAAATCACCCCCCAGGGTGGATGGCCATGCCACAATCCATTATCCTTTCAGGATTTTGGGCATACACACAAAGCAGGATGAGCTTTAAGCCAAGGGTCCAGGACTTGAACTATGGTCTACTATGTGGGAGTCCAGCAACATAACCAATTACACCATATAACAGTCCCCGTCTGCTAAGATTTTATCATTAAAATTGCAGTGAATATATAGCTCAACAACAGAACTGACAGCTTAACAATACTGTCTTCTCATCCATGAGCTTTGATTATCATTTGATTCATTAGGCTTTTCTAATTTTGTTGACCATGTTTTGTAGATTTTGGTATATTAATTACATACATTTTATTAGATTTATACCTAAGTATTTCCTTTTTGAATGTTATCCCAAGTGGTGATTTTTTTAAAATCTCAATTTTGAAATTTCTGTTGCTAGTCTATATAAATACAATTGCTTTTTGTATGTTTGCCTTATAAACTGTGACATTTCTAATTTATTTAACACTTAGAAGAGTTTATTTATAGAGTCTGAGATTTTCTTCACCAATGCGATGATTAATTTTATAGGCAAATTTAACAGGGCCATGAATTACCCATGTTATCTGGTCAAACCTTATGTTGGGTATTTTGTGATAACTTTAACATTTAAACTGGGAGACTGAGTAACGTATATTTTCCTCCCTAAGTAGGTGTCCCATCCAATTAGCTGAAGGCTTAAATTGAACAAAAAGGCTCATGGTCCCCTGAAAAACAGGGAAGTCTTCCTGCATGTCCTTCAAGCTTGCACAGTATTTTTAGATTTTGTTATTTCCTGCCTTTAGACTGCCTTCTGCATCTCCCGACCCTGTCTCCAATCTTCTGAACACATTATACCATTCATGGAGTGCTTTTCAAGTGGGTACAAACTTCCTTTTGGTGAATGGATCACAGGGGTCCTATACTTTCATTGTAGCACACACTCAGTTTAATAAATTCATTAAAAATGTTAGCTGAAATGCTACTCACTTTTCTGGCAGGCTAATTTTTCTGTATTTTCTGCTCCAAGTAACCCAGTGTTCATTCCCCCAGTTTTTTGTTTGTTTGTTTGTTTGTTTTTTGTTTTTTGTGTTTTTTTGGAGATGCTTATTTTTCTTTAAACTTTCATAAAGTTGTTTATCCTCAAACCTCTCCATTAGATTCAAGATAGGTTATGGATTTGGAGAATATATAACTTTTGTTATCATTGTTACAATTGGACCAAAGCTCTTTTAAACTTTTTGTATTCATGGTAAAGCCAAAAATCTATTAATTTACTACTGTATCCAGAGTCAAAAAATAACATTAAACATTTAGAAACTAAAGAATTTTCCTTTATGAATACATATGCAAAGGATATGCCTTGTCCTCTATCAAAATATTAAAAGGAAAAAAATCCAAAATATCTTGCCCTGAAATCTCTAGGGGTTACTAGGAAATACACAATGGACACTAGTAAAATAATCCCATATGAAAAAGACTACACTCTCTGACAATCCATACAAGCAATCATGCCAATTTTTTTACTACTTCTTTAATTGCATTGGTTTTTAATCTTTCTATTTATTTTGCTTCCTGCATTTTTTTCCCATTCTGGTTAATCTACATGTATTACTAAAGTCTGCTTTAAAAGATGGGAAAAAAATAAAAGAAGGAATGAGTTCAAGAGGTTTACTGCATGGCAGAAGGTCATCAAAAAGTTTGTGGACATGCGTATTATGAAATAATTATGCTTGTATTCCAACATTTTCCAAAATAAATTTGTACATTAATTTTATTTTTCATGAGCTTTTTGAAGTCTCTTCTTCTATTGTTACAACTATAGTTAATAATAATGCACCATATACTTAAACATTGCTAAAAGGATAGATTTTAAATATTCTTGCCCCCACACACTTACAAACACACATAAGTATGAGAGGTAATGCAGATGTTAATTAGCGGGAGTTAGCCATCATATAGGTACATAAGAATATTAGGTTGAAAAATCATACATATCTACAATTTTCTCAACTAAATTTTTTAAATTAAAAATACAGAAAGATAAATATAATTTATAAACATGCTTTAAAAGCTGCATTTTTTTCTTTAAATTAAAACCTATTCATTTATTTGGGACATTTTAACTTCAAATCCCAAAATGGTGCCTAAGAGTTTATGTTCTTTTAGTTATTCTAGAATTTCTAAAACTAAGGCAAAATAATGATGATAATCTATAGTTTTAGTGCTAATTAAATTAAACAATTAGCACGTTGCTTATGCAACTCACAATTCTAAATACCTAAGACCCTCAAGCCTCATTGTCACTTGATCCATATGATAGAATAGATCTGAGGGTATAGAAGTTGAATGAGGATACTGGATGGAGGAGATTGCAAGGATGAAATTCAGCACATAATTCTAGATTTCTGGAGATGCCATTCCCTCCACAGCAGAGAATTATTCTTCACTAGAAATAATGGTTCCTAAGTGTACCATTGAGTCCTAGGAAAGACTGAGAATCTGAGCTGCGACAATAAGTAACTATGAATTCTCAGCTACTTATTAAGAGCTATATAATCATATCTACTCGGTTTTATGACAAACAAGGGAGGCAGCAACCATTAAAGGACACACAGATTTGGGCCTAATTCACAGATAAATCAGTATCATGCACTGACACTATCTGAGAATAGACTGCTGCCACATTACACGTTATACCCACTCAGGGATGGCCACGAAGACTTGAATGGATTTATATGAGTATCTCTTCGGAGAAATCAGTGAACATCCTATTCTCATAAAAACTAAGGTCATGTATGTGAGTATGAAAACTAAGTATAATTGAAGGCACCATTACATGTCAGTATAACAAAATGTGGACTGCATCAAACATACCCTGTGTGTCTGCCCAGATTATCTTAGCAGTTTTGTCTTTTCCTCTTGGATCTTTGATCAATTACTCCACTTTCACTACTCTTACGGCAACTGATTACCTTTGGGCCTTCAGCTTTACCATCTATCTGACAAGATATAAACCAAGAGTCCCTAGATTCTCCCCCACCACTTCCAGACCTAGATGTAGGGCTGCACTGTAGAGCTGCTGGGGAAATGTAATTTTCCTTGTCTACCTAGGGAAGTAAACTGGGAATGGAATAGTCGCTAGTGACATTTTGGGGAAAGAAGCAGACTATTCAAAACAGAGAACAAAGTATTTCACATAAGGTATATAAAATCTTATTTTTTCCCAAATATTGTCACATTTTATCAATAACTGCATTGTGGTACTACATGCATTCCCTGTTCCACATCACCAATATGTTAAGCAAAGATCTAGCTTTTAAAAAAGTAGTTAATTATGAGTAATTAGTATGTGGTACTATAGTAAATTTCAAAAACATTGGTGAACAGAAAATAGTGATTAGACCTCAAAGAGAATTTTAACCAACAAGCATGTATGTGTACATTACCCTCAATTGTCTAGGAATTATTATTTAAATGCATCATTCAACAAATCATTTCACAGTAAAAAACAATCTTTTATTATTTTTAAAGCTTTTAGAACACTTTAGGGGGATTTCCTTCTTCTGACTCAATCATTACAAGAGTTCACAGAAGAATTGATTAGGTACTATGGCATCAGGAGAAAATTATATGTTTTGGATTCCACCAATATGTGCAGACTGTGTGACCTCGTTTAAGTCTCTGTTTATTCATCTGTAAAACTAAATTTCAGTAATTCCTTCACATAGAGTTTATTGAGGCACGTATATTAATAATACAAGTAACATATCTCTAGATGGTGTCCAAAAGATGGTGACAGCTTTTTAAACTGCTAACAATAACACAAAACTACTGTTAGTATAAGGAGTTGTAGAGCAATTTTAAAGAACTTAAAATTTCCAATGATTAGTCAGAGTTCATATATTTATTATAAATCAAATAAGTGCTCTTTTGAAGATAAATAAAATTGTCCCAAAGTTATAGACAAATATGCAAGGTGTTAAAACATAGTTTTAATTAAGAAGATATACTTAGGTCATCAAGTGACGTGAAGGTGAATGTCTAGATTGGATCCCATATGGCCATCTCTGTGGTTTGTGTCCTGATCCCAGCATCTTGAAAATCACACTGGGTGCATGTGCCCAAAATCCTAAGAGATGAATGGAAGAGAAGAGATTGCAGCATGGCTATCCTGTCACACACACCCCTGCCCCGCCCCAATCACTTTCCGTCTCTCTCTTTCTCTCTGTCTCTCTTCCAAGCACACGTACCCAATAACAAAATCTAAAATAAATAAATAAATAAATAAAAAGATTTACTATAAATTCTTACTTCCCACCTTAATACCCATATCATGAAGGCTTGCCATTATAAGGAGCATATGCCTTGGAATCACATTGACTAGTTCAAATCCTGGCCCCCCATTTTGTAATTAAAGAACTTCACAATTAAGTAACATCTCCTAATTTATTGTGCCTTCTATTATATGATGAGGTTTAGAATGGACTACTCAAGGTCATTCAAAACCTTCCTAGGAGGCCTTTTCTGCACACAGGAAACCAAAAGTCTCCATTTTCCAGACTAACTTGAAACTAAAAATTTTGCATTTGACACAGCTTCCATAAAGTATCTTTATGAAAGGTTGAAGTGGTCATTGAGAAGAGGCAGTAGGATGATGTTTCTGGATCCACAAAATGCAACTGAAGTAACTTTCCAGTAGCAGCTATAACACAGACTCTAGGGTATAAGCAGCCCAAACTTTGGGAGCAGTGGAAAGTAGAAGTTAAAGCATCCTGACTCATCAGAATCCCTGAGTGGGAGAAGCAGCATAGTTCCTGCATCAGCCATGATGGTGGCTGCAGCAAAAGTTCCCTTGCCAAGTCGTTTTTGCAGTATGGCTCTGGGGTTGTTCCCAGAAATTTCTGAGAAGCATTCTACATAAGGCATCTGCAATAAATCCTACAAAACTGAACCTTGACCAAGAAAGAAAGATATTTAATAGGGAAGGTTAAGATAATATTAAAAAAGCACTTAATCAAAGTATTGGTAATAAAAAGCATCCCATCCATGCTGGCAACCATTATTATTATACAAATAACTTTTAGGTTAATTAAATTTTTTTTTTCTTGAGAGAGATTTTTACTATAGGGCACGTTCACTCACCAGAGACACAGAGAGAAACAGAGATACAGAAAGTGAGAAATCACTCCACAGGGGGATGGCCACGCCACAATCCTTTCTCCTCCATTCTCCTCTTGGGATTTTGGGGATGCACATAAAGTGCCTGGTATGAGTTTGAAGCTGTTGGATCTGGATTCCAACTGTGCTCAATTATGTGGGAGTCTAGCAATGTAACCATTATGGCATCTGCTGGTCCAGGTTAATTAAATATTTTAACATATAAGGTAAATGCATAATATTACAAGAACAGACATTAATATCCATTTAATTTTCAGGTAGTAGAGGTTGGTTTAAGTATAATGTAAATAAAAGATTCATAAGTTCCCTGTAAAAGCATTTACTTTTTTATTATTGGGATTTAAAAAAGTTAAATGAGGCACAGCAGCAAATGATAAATTGGTAAAAGTGCAATAGAAAAAGGAATTTAGCATGTATACATTTAATTTGCAAAGGCTCATAAATAAATAAAATATATAATATCATTAGTAATCCAAATTGCATATACTATCTTATACTTATCAAATGAAGAATAATACCAGAGTGGTAAAGTACAAGGAAATATATGCACTTTTATATATCAAAATAGAAGCAAATTTTTTTTGAGAGGTTTATGCTATAGGGCGTGTGCACTCACCAGACAGACAGAGAGAGACAGAGAGACAGAAACCAAGAAATCACCCCCCAGGGGGGATGGCCACGCCGCAATCCCTTCTCCTCCATTCTCCTCTTGGGATCTTGGGCACACACGCACACGCGCCCGGCGTGAGTTTAAGCCACCAGGTCCGGGACTCGAATCACAGTCGACTACATGGGAGTCCAGCGACATAGCCATTACATTAACTGCTGGTCCCAAAACAAATTTGATATAACTTCTATTCAAGATAATTATCAAAATACTGAAAAATGTGAATATATTTGTCCTAGAAATTTCATGCTTAGAACTTTACCCTGAAGAAAATACTGTTATGTCAGTGGTTCCATTCTAATAAAGCTGATAGTAATATGATTCACAAAAAGAAATTAGTGTAAAATTCTAATTGACCACCATTACAAAGTTGGTTAAGAAAATGCTGTGTAAAAAAATTTAACAAGTTAAACATTGCATAGTCATTGAAACATTGGCACAAAACTATTGACACAGAGATGATCATAGCAATTTTTTAAATGAAAAAGTCTCGAGATAATCCTAGAGGTACATGCAGTTGTCAGAGATATTCTAAGATTCCATATACCCTCTATTCAATTTCTACCATTGTAATATCCTGAAAAACTGCAGTCTAATATATTATCTAGGATATCAGCATTGATATAATAATTTTGAGTAAAATATCAACTTACGAAATGATACACATAAATTAATCCCATTTTATATAAACTATAGATTTTCTACCTAAAAACATGAATTACTCAGCAAATAATAACAGCAAATAATAGCGTTTATATCCTTTTATTATACTTCTCATATTTGTGATCTTATTTGACTTACAAAATGAAAAAAATATGTGTCAATATAAAATAGGAAGGGCAAGAGGAATTTCTCAGGAGACGTTTAGCTCAGTGTGGTTACTGAATGATTAATACAACAGGCTTCATGGCTTTTATTTTCAGTTGTAGAGAAAATTTTTTGTTATAGAAGAAAACATCTCTATTAAAAGGAATATGTCATATAAATCCTTATTTAAAGAAACTAAGCTATCAATACACAATGTGCTTAACAGAGATTTAACAAAGGATGCAAAATGTTCCTAATATACTCTTTTTTCAATAACCTATAAAATCCAAGGAGCTAACATTAAATTATAAATCAGTGTAGTCTTCACCAGATTCATGGATTTATCTTGTCCAATTACTGTTTGTCATTGGACATTTTCCTACTCTGGCTCTTTACAGAAAAGGTAAGAGAAAGAGTATCTAGCATGAATTTGCAAAACAGGCAAACAAATCAATCAAAAGATTTCTATAACAGATTGATTGACAGCATCGAATATAAATAACACTTGATTTGTCTTCTGACTATTTTGACTTGATGATTGAAGTGAATTAATTAATTTTTTTTAGTTTATTCATTTGTTTCTTTGATGAGCATGAGAGAGGAAGAAAGACAGCATTTCAAACAAGGTACTACACCAAGATCATCTCTATCCTTCAGTCAGCCTAAGAACATGAGCACACGTATACCGGGAGTACTAAGGGAAGTCTCCAGACTTGAACTAGGAACCTTCCCAATTGGAATTGGCTCACAGAGAGCATTGTTTAACTGCTGTGTCACCATCTGACTCTTGGTAAAATTTACTTGACACTATATATTTTTTTCTACTTCTTAAATACAAACTTAGAAAATATTATTGTGAGTGTGTCCTATTTGGCTCTTGGACATTTTCCTACTCTGGCTCTTTACAGAAAAGGTAAGAGAAAGAGTATCTAGCATGAATTTGCAAAACAGGCAAACAAATCAATCAAAAGATTTCTATAACAGATTGATTGACAGCATCGAATATAAATAACACTTGATTTGTCTTCTGACTATTTTGACTTGATGATTGAAGTGAATTAATTAATTTTTTTTAGTTTATTCATTTGTTTCTTTGATGAGCATGAGAGAGGAAGAAAGACAGCATTTCAAACAAGGTACTACACCAAGATCATCTCTATCCTTCAGTCAGCCTAAGAACATGAGCACACGTATACCGGGAGTACTAAGGGAAGTCTCCAGACTTGAACTAGGAACCTTCCCAATTGGAATTGGCTCACAGAGAGCATTGTTTAACTGCTGTGTCACCATCTGACTCTTGGTAAAATTTACTTGACACTATATATTTTTTTCTACTTCTTAAATACAAACTTAGAAAATATTATTGTGAGTGTGTCCTATTTGGCTCATAAAGTAAGTTAAGATGCAAGAATTTCTTGCTGATAGTAGTCATATTATTTATTAAAATAATTTAATTTTATGACCAGATAGTCTTTCTCCTTTTTGTAATAATTTACTACTAATGTTTTATAGGAGACATCATGAATGTGCAAACTGCATTGTCAGCAAATACCCCTCATGGCAACTCAGTATTGAGATATCAGCTCTAAGTGATTGTCTACAGAATTAAGCAATGCTTGGGCTGGATACATATTTTCTAAACATCTAGAGTGGCTGCTATTATAACAGAAAGCTGCCTAGTTATTAAGTTTGAGGATTAGCATTCTTAATAAGGGATTATGCAGCAATGTTAGGAAAAAGAAGAGAAGTTATATTTGAAAATGTCATAAAACAGAATTAAAAACATTTTCCAGTGAATAATTGCTAAGTAGATTTTGAGCAAAGCAAGCACAGTCACACTGTATAATTAGCTAACTTTATTAGCCACCAAACAACTAAATGCAAAAGAATAGAGTAGCTACCAAAACAAGTGGGAAGAAAGGAAGTTAATGCATCATATGGACAACGACAAAATATGTTTTTACAAATACCATGCATTCATACATGTAAAGTTATTGTTGCCCAACACATGTTTATATTGAATCCTGTCTTGTTCTTAAACTTTGTTTAGGACAGTGTTGCTTAAGTAGAAATCAAAAACTAGAAACTAAACTCAATATGGAGAAATATTTTTTTCATATTTAAAACCATGTCTCTCTTGAATGTCTCTCCCAGTTGTCACTAACCAAATATGATAAAGCAAATCATGTGTTCAAAAGAGAAAAATAGGTCACAATGACCTCCATGCTGAATGTAAACTGATCTTTGAATCATATCTCCTACTAAATAGAGTGCATACTCACCACTCTACAGCATGACATTTTCATACATCTTTTTTTCCTTCTCTGAAGAAAGCATGTTACTGTTGCACCCTGGGGCCAACTCAGTTTCTACTCCTTAAGGACCTTGTCCTGCCATTCTCCTTCCTAGTTGTCCAAAGCCTCCCTCTCTCTCAACAGGGTATGTAAAGCACATACATTCACACTGCTCTCCCTCATCACTGTATTAGAACTTCTCTCAGCTGCACATCCATCCTCCTTTTTTTTAGTTGCTTTAGCATGTGTGCACTTGCCTACTTCACACTAAATGCTACATAAAAATAGTGAAAGTACATCCCTGTTTACCGAGCTAGTCACTCTTCTCAGATGTTGTCTCAGTAATTAACTGATTTCTAAAAATCAATGGTTTATTAATTAAAGGTAATAAAATTAATTATTTTTGTTCTCAAAAGTTTCACTTTATTAAAAATTAGTCACCATATATAGGTGCTTGATTAACAACAATTCCACCAAAAAATGTCTGCATTTATTTTAGATATTTTATGGTACATTTAAAAATCTTTTGGGGACCAGCAGATGGCATAATGGTTACCTCCCCTGTGGTGTGATTTCTCACATTCTGTCTTTCTCTGTTTCGCTGGTGAAAGCACATACCCTATAGCAAAAATCTCTCTGAAAAAAAAATTAATAATAATAATCCTTTTTTGGGAGGGCGGGGGTTTGTGTGCACTCGCCAGAGAGAGCGAGAGAGAGACAGAGACAGTGACAGAGAGAGGGAAAGTGAAACACTATGTCCTTCCAGAGAGGATAACCACATGCAATCCCTTCTCCTCCATTCTCCTTTTGGCATTTTGGGCACTCACACACACACATACACATGAGTTTCAAGCCACCAGATCCGGGACTCAAACAAGTATCAGCCATGTGGAAGTCTAGTTTACCTCCAGAATGTCAATGGGAATTTAATTATTTGGGAAGAATTGACTTCTTTACCTTATTAGTCTTTCCAAACAGTATAGACCCCTCAACAAAATTTAATGCTGTATTAATGACATACATTAATATTAATGATATATCCCTAGTGTTGGCAATTTTGTTTTCTCTTTTTCTTTACCAGTCTGGCTAGAAGTTTGTCAATTTTAATCTTTTTCAACTAATTTTGACTGTTAATTTTCTCTTTTACATTTTTTCTATAGACACTCTTACATTTTATTATATCCTTTTCCTATTTACTTGACTTGAATATGTTCTTTTATTTTTTTAAAGTACAAGTTTCAATCAATGAAGCATAAAAATCTTTTCCAAAAACTCATTTAAATGTATATATTTTACCTTTAAGCACTACCCCAACTGCATCCCATAAAATATAGAGGTATGTTTTCACTATCATTCAGGTTTTTAAGTTCCTTTTTTTTTTTTTCTTTGGAGAGATTTTTCACTATAGGGCACGTGCGCTCGCTAGACAGACAGAGAGAGACATTAGAGACAGAAAGCGAGAAATCACCCCCCAGGGGGGATGGTCACGCCGCAATCCCTTCTCCTCCATTCTCCTCTCGGGATCTTGGGCACACACGCACACGCGCCTGGCGTGAGTTTTAAGCCACCGAGTCCAGGACGCGAACCGCAGTCGACTACGTGGGAGTCCAGTGACATAGCCATTATGCTAACTGCTGGTTCCCTTAAGTTCCTTTTTAATATTATTTTGGCCAGGAATTATTTAGAAGTATGTTGTCTAATTTCCAAATATTTGAGAATTGCTCTAGGTATTTCCTTTTTAGTATAATTCCATTCTGCTTATGGTTAGAGAATATCCCCTTTATGATTCTGATCTGTTGAAACTTTTTGAGGCATATGTTGTCACCCAGCAAGTGCTCTATCTTGGTGAATGTTCTGAATACAGCAATCCCCTTTCTCTACTCTTATAAATAGGGGGAAATCATTTGACAGTCATAACTAGCACAGAGACTTCTAATTCCTATCCTTTATTTAGCTTACTTTCCCTTCCACAACCAAAAAAATAAAAAAAAAATCTATCTAGTGATCCTGCAATAGTTTTTACAAATTCAGAATTGTTTTATTTTAAAAAAACATTGTACAAAATGTAGTAAGAGAAAACAAAATATGAATAGTTCAAGCAATAATTTTTCTTTACACTTTTTGTTTTCAAAAAAATATGTATTTTGGCTAATGCACCCCAAGATAGGACTATGCATCCTAGCTTATTTTTTTCAAAACACATATGATTTCCTTTATTGTAAATTTCTTTTTTTTTTCTTTTTTTGGAGAGGTTTTTGCTATAGGGCACGTGCGCTCGCCAGACAGACAGAGAGAGAGACAGAGAGATAGAAAGCGAGAAATCTCCCCCCAGGGAGGATGGCCATGCCGCAATCCCTTCTCCTCAATTCTCCTCTCGGGATCATGGGCACGCACACACATGCGCCCGGCGTGAGTTTAGGCCACTGGGTCTGGGACATGAACCACGGTCGACTACGTGGGAGTCCAGCGACAGACATAGCCATTACGCTAACTGCTGGTAGCACTTTATTGTAAATTTCTAATAGGCTTAGCTTCCCCAAAATAAAGTAGCTTGAGAGTGGTTTAGGTTTGCAAGTATAAGAGAATCCTATTTCATTCTTTTTTCTTTTTTTTTTTTTTCCAGGTTTTTGTTACATGGCACATGCTCTTGCCAGAGAGAAACAGAGAGGAAGTGAGAAATCACCTCCTGGATGGGTGGGGGGATAGCCATGCCTCAATCCCTCCTCCTCCATTCTCTTCCTAGGATTTTGGGCACTTATGCACATGAATTTGGCATGATTTTCAAGTAGCTGAGTCCAGGGCTCAAAATACAGTTTGCCATGTGGGAATCCAACATCTGAACCACCACACTACCTGCTGGTCCCTATTAGACAATCTTTTGAAATCATGTTTATTTCAAGAAGTAGCAATTGGACACATTTCCATACTATTAATAGATTTACCATCATCATCATTGTTATTAGATTATTTTTTAATTGTTTTTATTATTTTGATTTCTTTTATACATTCAATCATGTTACTTAGCTTGCAAAGTGACAATTCCAACATGTACACATTTACACCAGTCCAGTTGACAATACTATAAGGTTATCCCTCAACAGATACTAACTCATTTCTTTGTCCCATAAATGCATTGTTATTAGATTATGGTGTTTGGAACCCAATGTCTTTTTTACTACAGTTAATAGATATTGAATTTGCCTTTTCCCTTTTACATGTTCTGTCAAAATGTAAAGCATTTCTATGGTAAGCAACAGCCTTTTATTTTATAATTAACAAGACTGAGCATCTTCATGCTTTACCTTAATGCAAGGTAGCTGACTTCCTGCATTATTCTGAAGAGACATATTTGATAAAGAAAACTACATAATTACAGTGACAAAACAGTGCCAATAATATAAAAATGTTCACTTTTACTGTGTTCTTAGAATATCCAATTACATAGATGTAGTGGGTACATTCAACTAATTGCATGTTGAATGGCAGACGGACTGGAGAGGAATCACTACAGCCCATTTACCTATTGATGGTATACTTAAATATTCATCAGGTGATGATATAACCAGACATTTACCAGTTCATAATGTTATCAAAACATAATATTTGTTGGCATGCCTAAACATAAAACATTATCTGTGCCAATTTTTTGGAGGAGGAAGGACAGATTTTTGCTATAGGGTATGTGCACTCACTGGAGAAACAGAGATAGAGAGGCAGAAAGTAAGAAATCATTCCCCAGAGGCATGACCATGCCACAGTCCCTTCTCTTCCATTCTCCTCCTGGGATCTCGGGCACGCATACACATGAACCCAGCCTGAGTCTGAAGCCACCAGGTCCAGGATACGAACTACAGTTGGCCATGTGGGAGTCCAGCGACATAACCACTATGCCATCTGTTGGTCCCACTTGACCAATTTTAGAGGTTTCATTCTGTGTAGTAAAACTGATTACGAAATAGATCTTTACCAGTAGATTCTGGTTATGTAAATTATATGTATATATGTCAGCTAGTACGCAACACTTGGAGATAGCACTAGGAGTAAATTATCACCATATAAATGTTGTTCCTGCAGAAAATGTAAGGGAATAGCTCTTTCATTTTCTCCTAAAACCCTTCCCATAGAAAATACACTTTGTCCCTAATTTCCAAGTCATTTCTTTTAATTACCCTCAAAGGAAATTAATGTCACTATTTTATAGATGGTGGGAAAAAGAATTCACCAGAATTACTAATTCTTTAGGGTCCAGCAATCATTCTAGTAGAAACAGCTGAATGGGAGAAAAAAGGAGCAGTCATCCAGGGCACCAGTCTTTGAAAAGTGTTAAATGAGGCACAAGGGAAGAGCTGAGCAGGGCTTCAGTTCAGTCTTCACATGAATTAATTTGCTCTGTTCCCTTCTATACCTACACCCTGTAGGTTAACACTGGTCAGTCATTGAAAAACCCACCTTGAAGGTCAAAGCAGACAAAGTAAAAAATCTAGAGATGTGACTCCGTGCGTGGACAGTGCTTTGCCAGCAGCATGGGTTCATATAGAAGAGAGGAGGGCCCCCAGGTGGTGTGGTAGTTAAGGTGCGAGATCCCACATGGCTAACTCTACAGTTCGAATCCCAGTCCCAGCAGCTTGAGAAATATACCAGGTGGGTGTTCATGGTGCCCAGAATCCCAAAAGAATGGGATTCCCCCTGTGAGGTAATTTCTCCGTTTCCCAGCCTGTCTCTCTCTTTCTCTCTCCAGCATGCACTCTATAGCAATTTTTAAAAAAAAATCTAAAAAAATAAAAAAGATGAAAAATCAAAGGGAACAGCTAGCTAGAAATAACAAAGAAATCACTGAACGTTGGGATCAACCATTCTTTCAACAACTCAAATCTTAGTTCTGCTATTTATAGATGAATAGCATAAACAGTATCTCGTCCTTCTTTGTTCAGCCTTCCCATGTGGTGAGCCTCACCCGGTGACACATTTTCCCACCGTGCCACCACCAGCTAGCCCTTTGTTCAGAAATCTTATCTCTAAAATCATACATCAAAGTCTTCGTATGACAAGTTAATAACAATTTAAATTAATTTCATACATGGGATAGAACAAAATAGATATCAAAAATCATTTTTCATCATTTTTTGCTGTTATGGCTGCCAATCTTACCACACAATACGGTATGTCTCTGCATCCGAAGCACTTGTTGAGTCATCAGTATACCAAACGGGGAAGAATGCAACCTTTCCATTGTATACAATGCTATTTCTCAGTACTACCACTTTCCAAGCCCAAGGACTTTAGTGACAGCAAGACTAGCACAGAAAACAATCTGATCAACTGTAGCTGTCACCCAACTATCAGAAAATGTATCTGAGCCTGGTGTTATGTTCCAGATTACCTGTGACTCAGAGAAAAAGATGTCACTACAATTTAAGGCTATCATCTTGCACCAAGTAAGTCTAATAATTCATTCACCTAGAGGATGTTATCTGTGTTTTTGCATTTTTGTACCTGTATGTCCAAACTCCACAGCATTTATAGTTAGTAGGGAATGACAGTGCTTACCTGATTTTATTTACCCTCACATGTATCTGCAAGATTCACAACTTACCAGTTGTGCTCTCAAAAATATGTATGATTCCCACAGCTAAGTGTTAAAAGATTTTCTTGTTTTAGTTTGTATTCTTGATTTTTTTCCCAGAAGCTCTCTAATTTCAGTTGGAACATTTGTGATGAATGGGAAAAATTTAAAAATGCCTATTTAATGTCCTTATCACTGCCTTTTTCATGCAGAATTTGATTTCCAGATAATAAATAACATTCTTTGACAATCAAGTGCTTGTTTTCATTCCAGTACAAATGATAACAACCAGATGACATAGAATTTTTAAGAAAGAAAGAAAGAAAGAAAGAAAGAAAGAAAGAAAGAAAGAAAGAAAGAAAGCCAGCCCTGAGATATGAGAGCAGATATCAGCAAATGGACTTCAACACTGCAAATTTTAAACAAATTTCTCATTGAAATTTTTTTCTTTACAGATTTCACCATCCAGGAAAATGATCCTCAAATGTCTCTCTGAGGAATCTAATTTATATCCTTTTTATTAACTCCGGTACATTTTGGCATTTGTGACAGGTTATTTCCTTGTTTTAATTATTTTTCATTTGAGCATTGTGATGTAATATGTTTGGGATGCTGTTTACATGTTGTAAGATATTCATTTGCAACATTATTGAACTCATATTTTTCTGTACCCCTGTGCAAAGGTTAGACTTTCAAATTTTGAGTATAACACTTTCACTGATTAGTTCACAGACTGAATATCTATTATACAATTGTGCATATATCAAAGTATGATGATAATAGTTGCATAAATATTTCATAGGACAATTCCTATAGTAAAATCTATAATTTCCTCTTAAACATACAGGATATCTACTATGGTGAATTTCTCATTCATAGTGAGAAAAATAAAAAAAAAGCCTACAAAGGAATTAACTGAAAATATGGGCTATGGAAGACTAGAAGTAAATTCTGTATAATTTATACCTTGTGGTTTAGGGAAAGTTCTTAATCTCTCTAGGTCTAAAATATCTTCAGTGTACAATAGAAATTATAACACACAGGAACATTTTGAGAATCAAAAGAATTCACGGATATATGAGAGGACTTCAAAAAGTTGTGGAAAATGAAATTCAAGTATGACTTCTATTCAGGTACAAAAAATGTTTAAAATCATGCATAATTTTTTCCAAATCAGTATTTCCAGGAACTGTTTCAAGTCCATCCCCTTGTGAAACTCAAATTTTAAAGCATCATCTATGTGTGATTATTTATTAGAAATACTCAAAGACTGAATCCGAATGTGGAGTGTCAAACAAAGTCCATGGGAAAGACATGAGAATGTGAATTTAAATGTGAACCAATATACTAATTTCTTTATAAGAAAGCCTTGCTATGAAAAAATGTCAGCTGTATAAAACAGAGATTTAGTGATGTGGTTAATTTCCATCTGGCTAAAACTCCTTATCCCAGTGTGAACTGGGAAACAATTAGTTCTGCTAGGCACTTTGAGAAGTACTGTTTTAGACTGATTAAGAAAAAAGCTTTCTTTTTCTTTTTTTTTTTTTTTAAATTGCCAGAAGGATCATGCACTTGCCAGAGAGAAAGAGAGAGACAGAGAAGGGGTGGGAGGAGAGAAAGTACCTAATGGGGTGTGGTCATGTCACTAGTCTTTACCCATTTCTCCATCCCATCAAGATCCTAGACATGCATGCACACCTGCTTGGCACGGTTTCCATTTTAAATGTCTCTTTATTTGTCATTTGTTATAAAATCAGTGTGATATAAAGCAATGGTGCTCAGAGAATCTACTGGTTAATCAGAATCAACTGGTTAACCAGAAAAATGTTGGACCCAGATATCTGAGTCAAATCCCTATTGTACAACTCATTAGCAACATGATTTTTAGGCAAATTATTCTCTTTATTGGGAGCACTCAGAGTTGAATTGTGTAGTGTAATTAGAATGTCCTCCAGTCACTTTCTTCAGGAGCTCCTCCCTTCTGTGTAGGTACCCATTTCTCTCCAGACCTCTCAGGAGACCCTCTTGCTGGTGCCCTTCTACTACCACAAAACCATACATACTGCATCACCTGCTCCTTCCCATAAAGGAGTGTTCTACACTCTGCATCCTATCTCTCGGAAAAAACCTCCCCATAAAATATATCCTGGTTTCTATGACTTAATCTCCTGGAATAACAGTAAAGTTGGAAGTGCCAAATCTCCATGAAATAAGATATTTATACTTGACCCAAATTATTTTGAAATATTACAGATATGAATTGCTTATGTCAGTGACCATTGTTGTTGCCAAATATACAATAAGCCCTATTTTGGGCTTGTTTCAAAATCATACTTAAATGGCTTTATAAACAAAACCAGAAAAAAATGTGATTAAATGCCGTAAGAGAAACCTAAACATAATGCTATGGAAAATAAACAAAAAAAGATTATTCCTGGCTGAAAAACTCAAAGAAAAATCCTTAGAAGCCAATGTATGAACTGGACCTAAAGAGTCAATAGTATTTCTGTAGTTGGAAATACAAGTAAGGGATATAATTTTATCAATATATAATTCAGTGTTATATTTAAAAGAAATGAGGGACCAGCAGTTAGCATAATGGCTATGTCGCTGGACTCCCATGTAGTTGACCATGGTTTGTGTCCCAGACCCGGTGGCTTAAAACTCACGCCGGGCGTGTGTGTGTGCATGCCCAAGATCCCGAGAGGAGAACAGAGGAGAAGGGATTGCGACATGGCCATCCCCCGTGGGGGATGATTTCTCACTTTCTGTTTCTCTGTCTCTGTCTGTCTGTCTAGTGAGCACACGCGCCCTATAGCAAAAACCTCTCCAAAAAAAAAAAAAAAGAATAAAAAAAAGAAATGAGATTTCATTTGTGATGAGTGAGAACCTGTACAAATTTGAAAATATCAGTGATGGAGTGATGATTATTGTTATCATAGGAGTTTTTAAAAGTAAAAAGTACAACAGGTTTTACAAATTCATTATGATGAATATTTAAACAAAACCTATACTTTTTAAGAAATTCTGCATTATTGTCTATGTAGCCTCAGATATGAGGAAAGAAAAACTAGCTGTGAAAAAGAAGATGAAAAATTACTTTAAATCACTGGAATTCCAACACACCATTTAAGAAACTGTAGTTTAGCACACTGACATTTCTTATTTATAAAATTAGGTATATTTAGAAGTGGATGGGGGCAACAGTGGATGCTATTGTTGTAAGCATTGACTGTATATGTCTCCTATTCACTGCAGGCAAAATTATAGCTCTTGGAAATCTGATTGTCCTCTGCTAAACACTATAATTTCTAATATAATTGGCCAATAAATAACAACATAAATTAATTGTCATATTTAAATACTAATGAGATTCATTTCTATTGAGCTATAGCATATTTCATTTGGCATTAATGGGCCTCAAGTCAGGGGATTAAACTAAACCACAACAGTCTTATGAACATTTTTAACTTGTAAAGAGCATATCATTGTGCTAATATTTAAATGAGCTAACTTTATATGACAATTTGGGTATGTTTAAGCTACTGAGTATATTTTTATTCAGTCAGCTTTTTTTTTTTTTTACATAGTTTGGTTGCTCATTAGGTTGTGATTAATACCACGCTTATTTTCTATGCAGTTAGAAAATTTACATGAAAGAAGAAACAAAAAAGAGCACCAGTAAAAGAAACAGAAAAATCTAACATAAAACTAACAATGAAACCATCAGTATAGAATGACTTTTAGCCTCTCTATTAAGGAGGGAGATAAAACAACTATTCAATTGTCACATTTAAAATTGAGGAAAAATATTTTTAAATCTTTTAATCACAAGTATTTTGATTCTGCTAAGCCTTGCGATTTCCACACAGTATGTGCGTCTGAGTCTGGTTATTCTACATTTATTTCTATAATTTTGGCATAGTCTTTTCAAAAATAAAATAAAAGTACCAGAAAATGAGAAAATTGTCAGATGTAACTTGATGTATTTCCTCATTTTTCTTTCTTCTTTTTTAGAGATTTTTAATATAGGGCACATGCATTTGCCAGAGAGAGAGAGACAGAAAGTGAGAAATCAACCCCAAGAGTGAATGGCCACATCGCAGTTCCTTCTCCTCCATTCTCTTCTTAGGATTTGGGGCATGCATGCACACACACCTGGTGTGAGTTTCAAGTAGCCAGGTCCGGGACTCAAACCACGATCAGCCATGTGGGAGTCCATGATGTAACCATTATGCCATCCACTGGTCCTTCTTCATTTTAAGAGAAGCATAAAAAGACTATGGAACTTTGATATCAGTTGAGCTGATATATATTTATTTTATTCTTGGATCATAATTTATAGTGTCTTTTAGTATTTTGTTTGTTAAGTAGTTCCTACTTTAGCTATTGGCAGTGACTTCATAATGGTTTTGTGAATGTCCTGTCTCTCCTTCTCCCCTCTCTCTTCGACCTCCATGGTTTCTAAGCTACCATTTCTTTTCCTGCTTCATCATATCATAACAAAACTTCTTGACAGAATTGTATGTTGGTTGCCTCCATTTACTCACCTTCAGTTCTGAGTTCACTGTATTCCAGTCTAATTTCTGATATCACTGCTACCCTAAGAACTTTTTAATTTTTTACTTATTTATTTACTTAATGAGAGATAAAAGGAAAGAGAGTTGGAGAGAGAGATGAGTAGGTACTCCCAACAGAGGGTTCCATCCCATCTCAGCCAGCCCAGACCGTGGGCACATATGTGCATCTCCAAATATGCACGGGGAGGCTCCAACACATGAACCCAGGACCTGCCCATGTGGGTTCACCTGCAATATGGTCACACAACTGGCTGGCGACACTGAAACTATTCTTCAACAGAGAACTGATCACTTGCATGTTGCTATTCTGGACTACTCTTGTTCTTTATTTTAATATCAAACTTTTTTTTAATCTCAGGATTGTTTAACACTGCTGGCAATTTTATTTCTTTCTTGAAATACTTTTTTTTTTCATTTCTTGGCATGATAATCTTCTCATTCTCCTATTACTTCTGTTTCTTTTTTAGGTGATAACAGCCAGTTCCTCTCTGGTCAACCCTTCAATGTTTGTGTTTTCTAGAATTTATTTTTTTTTATGATACTGTGCTCTCTTTGTAATGGTGATCTCATCTATTATAACTCAATCTTCATTTGCCTATTGATAATTTTAAAGTGTAAATTTTTCATTAAAATTCTGAACTTTTTTTTTTTAGAGGTTTTTTGCTATAGGGCGCGTGCGCTCGCCAGACAGAGAGAAAGAGACAGAGAGATAGAAAGCAAGAAATCCCCCCGGGGCGGGACAGTCACACCACAATCCCTTCTCCTCCATTCTCCTCCTGGGATCTTGGGCATGCACGCACACACGCCTGGCGTGAGTTTAAGCCACCCGGTCCCGGACGCGAACCACGGTCGACTATGTGGGAGTCCAGCGACATAGGCATTACACTAACTGCTGGTCCCAAAATTCTGAACTTTTAACCACAGAATATTTGCTTGGATGTTCCAAAGTATGGCAAAATTAATATGCCTCAAACTAAACTTATCATCTATTCTACATATATATTCCTTCTGTGTTTCCTGAATAAGCAAAAAGTACAAATGGGGCCAGCAGGTGGTGTTGTGTTTAAGGCACTGAATTCCCACGTGGCCAGTAGTGGTTCAAGTCATAGGCCTGGTGGCTTGCTTTCTCACCTTATCTCTCTCTCTCTCTCTCTCTCTGTATCTCTCTGGCTAGCACACATGCCCTATAGCAAAAATAATAATAATAATAATGATAAATACTAGGTTCTTGAGAAAGTCATGACATATTTTTCTGGTTTTTCTATACAAAAAAATGTCATGACTTTTCCCAACATCCCAATAAAATAAATAATTAAAAAAAAAAGTATAACCACGTAGGTAATTTTTTAAGTGAGACGAGTGTCATTGTTTCCTACTTCCTCTCACTCTCTGCCACATTCACTCTATTATTGAGCACTGTCATTTTTACCTCCTGTCCCTATCATATCCCTACTGATACGGGCCATCATCATCTCTTGTTTGTATTACTTGAGCCACTGCCAATTGGATATCCCTGGCTCCAGTTATCCTGTCTAGTGAACTTTTCATTTTTCAGCCTGATTACTTTCTTATCTCTGGTTGGAGATTCATGTATAGATTTAACCCACTTTGTGTTAGGGAGTGTAATTTTTTTTGTTAAACCTAATAAAAAATAAACCTAATTCAGGAACATAAATAGAAATCAAAAGTCAAAGTTCTTAAGAATTTTAAATAAATAGTATAAAGTATATGAACATGATGCCCCAAAAGAGAGTAACTGAAGAAGTGGTCTATTTTTAGACTGGTGGCTGGAGAGAGCCTCTTTTAAGCCGAAACTTAAACCATGAAAAAGATTCAGCTGTATGAATACCTGACTAGAACATTCTAGGAAGGTAAAGCAACTAGTACAGAATTTCTGAGAAGCTGGCAACAGTAATTGTTCTTAATCGTACATATCCAACCTATGATCAAGTGTTGCTTAAGTTTCTGTCTCTCCTGCCAAAACCTCAGTGAGGGCAAAGAGCTTATCTTGTAGGTGCTCATGCTTTAAATAATACCTGGTATATATGGCTAGTACTTTAAAAAAGAAATCACCTATATGAAGACCTAGAATCAATCTCATAAAAATTAACATTCATTTTCATTGACAACATTAATAAATGCATTGGTAAAATCTGACTCTTGTTTGTTTGTTTGTTTGCTATAGGCTGTGTGTGCTCACAGGAAGAGAGAGAGAACAAGTGAGAAATCACCCCCCTTCCAAGAGGATGGCCACACCACAATCTCTTCCCCTACATTCTTCTCTTAGAACTTTGGGCATACACACACACACATGCACACACACACGCACACACACACACACACACACACACCTGGCATATTTTTGAAGCCACTGGATCTGGAACTCGAATTGAACAGTAGATAGCTGTGATCCAGCTGCTTTAAACTTCATGCCACCTGCTTGACCAGTAAAATACGATTCTATAATCTCAACTATTGCTATGTCAAACCTGTAAATATCATTATCTAAGATCTTACAAAGAACTCCTTACAAAGTTGAAGATTTATTATTTAGAAATAAATTTGTCTTCTTTGTTTATTTCTGTCTCCCCTTTGCCCCCACAAAAGAAAAATTAGGATTAATAGACAGAAATTTGCTCTTCAGTGATTTATGAGTTCCTTTACCCTGAGAAAGTTCAAGCAAAGTCTGACTAACAATTTATCAACTATTCGAGAGAAAGTTATTTATATTGAAAGGAATTGGACTATTGGAGAATAGCAACATTTGCCACAAGTCTAAGACCTGCATGCTTCATGGCTATGATACTAACTTCCTTTCTAATAGCTCAAGTAGATTAGAATGGGTTAAATTGATTAAAACAAATTTTGGCTTGCCTCAGAAGCTCCCAACTTAGTATTTGCTCTTAAAAAAATAAGTTTTTTAGCTCCAGTTACACCTACATTAAACTCATAATTAACAAAAATGCTAAAAAATTATGTAAGTAAAGGAAGTATATAACTACTCAATAACAAATTGTAGATATTGCTTAGGCTGAATAGATAGCATGGAAATCTATTATTGGATCATAGGAAAAGTTATGACATATTTTCCTGTTATGCAAAAATGCATCATGACTTTCCCAATGACGCAATATTAGACCAAAGTTGGTGTTTTTTATTTTTTTTTAATTCATGACAGAGACCATGTATACATGTACTACTGAATGAAAGACAGGGGAAGAGAGAACATTCCCTCCTACCAGTCCTCTAGCCCATTGGATCTTGGGCATGCAGATGGACACAGCATGTTTCAAGTAACCTGTCCAGAGATGCAAACTACATCCGATCTCCTCCTAAAGATTCCACTTTCAATACCATAGTCAGATTAAGTTTTCACCCTCTTAATCTTGTCATGACCAAATTTTAAACATAACGGGGGAGGGGGGGCAGTGACATTTAAACTTTAGAAGCTATCATATAATTTTTTCTTCCTTCTAAGTAGAAACAGGTAAAATTAGTATCCCTTCTTTTTTTCCTATATTTGAAGATTTTGTTGGTATTTTTTGTTTGTTTGTTTGGTTGGTTTGTTCATTTGTTTTTTAAGAAAGAGATTTTTGCTATAGGGCACATGCACTTGCCAGAGAGACAGAAGATGAGAATGATCAAAAGGGGCCCACAATCTTCACGTTTATGTCATATAATTTCATTACATTACATGATGCTATCATTACTTGAACACAGAACTGCAGAATGGGAATAAAACATCATATATCATCAAACTAGTTATGCATTTGAAGTTTGTTTGAAAACAAGCAAATTTTGGCCTAATATCCAAAAAGAGATGTCCAAACCAATTTCAGATCCATAACTACTTTGATTATACATGATGGTTTGTTATGTTTTATTTTATTCCTGTAGTTACGTGTTCAGGTGCTTCTTATAATCCATAAATCATTCAAAATCTTCACCATGTTTGTTCTGTCAATGAAGTTGCATTGCATTTTTCTTATTTCCTTCTCTATAAATATTCAGTTAAATTTTCTCTATTTCTTGTTGTTTGAGACCAAGAAATATCTCAGCAAGCAGGTCAAGTAGAAGCAAGATTGAATCTATCATTACCCACTGAGCTGTCAGATTTAATGATGACTTCTCATTGTTTTGACATGTTTGAATGTGCAATTCATAAGAAATAGAAATAGTTAAATTACTAATATCACTAATTTTCATGTATACAGCAGAATATAATTCAGGAAGAAAGTTTTCAGTAATAATATTCTAGATGGAACATTATACCTAGAATTCATACTTTGAAAAGATTTAAAAAATTCTTCCTGTTTATTCAAAAATGATTGGTAGCTATAGCTATCATTTCAATATGTCATTTAAATTTTAGACACTTTATATAGTAAGCTATAGAAATTATCTTCTTAAAATATTTTATAAAATGTATTGTCTTGAAATTTGATTGGTGTAAACTATTTTTGAATACTTCATCTCCAGCAACTATTTTTATTTACACTTTTAAAATTATTATTCTTGGGTCAAAGATGACTTAACATGTGACCAGCAGGTGGCATGGTGGTTAGGGGTGCTGGACTCCCCACCATTTGCCACAAGTCTAAGACCTGCATGCTTCATGGCTATGATACTAACTTCCTTTCTAATAGCTCAAGTAGATTAGAATGGGTTAAATTGATTAAAACAAATTTTGGCTTGCCTCAGAAGCTCCCAACTTAGTATTTGCTCTTAAAAAAATAAGTTTTTTAGCTCCAGTTACACCTACATTAAACTCATAATTAACAAAAATGCTAAAAAATTATGTAAGTAAAGGAAGTATATAACTACTCAATAACAAATTGTAGATATTGCTTAGGCTGAATAGATAGCATGGAAATCTATTATTGGATCATAGGAAAAGTTATGACATATTTTCCTGTTATGCAAAAATGCATCATGACTTTCCCAATGACGCAATATTAGACCAAAGTTGGTGTTTTTTATTTTTTTTTAATTCATGACAGAGACCATGTATACATGTACTACTGAATGAAAGACAGGGGAAGAGAGAACATTCCCTCCTACCAGTCCTCTAGCCCATTGGATCTTGGGCATGCAGATGGACACAGCATGTTTCAAGTAACCTGTCCAGAGATGCAAACTACATCCGATCTCCTCCTAAAGATTCCACTTTCAATACCATAGTCAGATTAAGTTTTCACCCTCTTAATCTTGTCATGACCAAATTTTAAACATAACGGGGGAGGGGGGGCAGTGACATTTAAACTTTAGAAGCTATCATATAATTTTTTCTTCCTTCTAAGTAGAAACAGGTAAAATTAGTATCCCTTCTTTTTTTCCTATATTTGAAGATTTTGTTGGTATTTTTTGTTTGTTTGTTTGGTTGGTTTGTTCATTTGTTTTTTAAGAAAGAGATTTTTGCTATAGGGCACATGCACTTGCCAGAGAGACAGAAGATGAGAATGATCAAAAGGGGCCCACAATCTTCACGTTTATGTCATATAATTTCATTACATTACATGATGCTATCATTACTTGAACACAGAACTGCAGAATGGGAATAAAACATCATATATCATCAAACTAGTTATGCATTTGAAGTTTGTTTGAAAACAAGCAAATTTTGGCCTAATATCCAAAAAGAGATGTCCAAACCAATTTCAGATCCATAACTACTTTGATTATACATGATGGTTTGTTATGTTTTATTCCTTTTCTACAGTTACGTGTTCAGGTGCTTCTTATAATCCATAAATCATTCAAAATCTTCACCATGTTTGTTCTGTCAATGAAGTTGCATGACATTTTTCTTATTTCCTTCTCTATAAATATTCAGTTAAATTTTCTCTATTTCTTGTTGTTTGAGACCAAGAAATATCTCAGCAAGCAGGTCAAGTAGAAGCAAGATTGAATCTATCATTACCCACTGAGCTGTCAGATTTAATGATGACTTCTCATTGTTTTGACATGTTTGAATGTGCAATTCATAAGAAATAGAAATAGTTAAATTACTAATATCACTAATTTTCATGTATACAGCAGAATATAATTCAGGAAGAAAGTTTTCAGTAATAATATTCTAGATGGAACATTATACCTAGAATTCATACTTTGAAAAGATTTAAAAAATTCTTCCTGTTTATTCAAAAATGATTGGTATTTATAGCTATCATTTCAATATGTCATTTAAATTTTAGACACTTTATATAGTAAGCTATAGAAATTATCTTCTTAAAATATTTTATAAAATGTATTGTCTTGAAATTTGATTGGTGTAAACTATTTTTGAATACTTCATCTCCAGCAACTATTTTTATTTACACTTTTAAAATTATTATTCTTGGGTCAAAGATGACTTAACATGTGACCAGCAGGTGGCATGGTGGTTAGGGGTGCTGGACTCCCATATGGCCAACCACGGTTCAAGTCCTGGACCTGGCGGCTTGCTTTCTCACTTTCTCTCTCTCTCTCTCCCCTTCTGTCCCTCTCTGGTCAAATTAAAATAAATAAATAAATAAAGTTAAAATAATACAAATACTTCCAAATTTTTTTAAATTAAAAAAAAGTTGACTAAACATGAAATTTTGCATTAATTGATACTTTCGAAGTCTTTTTTTCTCCCCATAAAATTTTGAGCTAGAATTCCTGCTTTTAATTCATCTTGACTAATAGAAAAAAATCAGAAGAATATATTTTTTAAAATAATCATAATATAATGAGAAAAATAAAAATTAAATGAGGTTTACACAGATTATTTTGAAATTATCCATTGTAAAACACCAAACAATTCCATAAGATTCTATTTAGGATATAATATAATCTCAAGTATTCTACTTTGTATTTTATAATATTATTAACTGGTTTTTGAGAGAAATTTTTGGTATAGGGCACGTGAGCTTGTCTGATAGAGACTAAGAGAAACAGAGAGACAAAAAATGAGAAATCTTTCCCCTCAGGGGCAGCCACACCACAATCCCTTCTCCTCCAATCTCCTCTTGGCATCTTGGGCACACATGCCCAGCATGAGTTTTAAGTTGCCAGGCTGAAGACTCAAACCATGGTTGATTACATGGGAGTCCAGTATTATAAATATTATACCTATTATTAATATTTTTTGGTTTAAAAGCTATTCATGCTTTGAAGTGCTATCTAGCTAATTGCCAGTCTTGTGCTGATTAGCAATATAAAAGCCCTTAATATTTGTGTTTAAAGAAAATTAATTACTTTCATCATTAATTAAACATTTTTTCTTTCTAAATACTAAATACTTGGTGTAACACTAAAAACACCTTTGCACTTCAACTGACAGGTTAAATTTCAACATAACAAGCCTTCAAGGAAAATTTCAATCCAAACTACAAAATACTTAAATTTAAAAGTGAAAGTTCATATACTTTATATTCTGATTTTCTTCTGTCAGTTGTTAATTTTATGAAGATACACTAATTAGTTAAGAGGGTAGATTTGTTATCATTATTCTGAGGCTGGTAGTGGAGATACATGCAGGCAGAAGTCAGCAAAATTATGGCTCTAGGGCCAAATCTGACCCATCTTATATTTTGAATTTCCCACCAGTTAAAAGTAGTTTTAAATGGGTAAATGTCTGTATTTTATGTGGTTATAAAATTATCTACATAATATCCTAGATTTCACCTCTTGGCCAAAAGACTAAAATAATTACTATATGGCCTTGTACAGAGCAATTGGCTGACTCCAGGTTTTCAAGATCAGAGGGTTTCAGTAATGATGAAGTGACCTTAAAAGGTCATTTACAAAGGTCAAGTATAAAAACAAGCACATTTTACTCTAATACCAAAAAAGAGATGCCCAAACCGACTTCAGATACATAACTACTCTGCTTCCTCCAACAGTGCATGCACGTTATACTACTTCTTCCTCACGAGAGGGTCAGTAACTTTCATCAGCTTCTAAAGTGGTCTATTTCTAGCCCCAAATTTTGGCCTTTAGCTAATTTGGCCTTCCATAAACACATAGAAACAATGTAAAATCAATATTTTCACATATTCAAGAATGGTACCTAAAGGTAAAAAATATTTTATTTCAAAATACTGGATGAAATCCTGTGGTAGAACTAATGACTTTATTGGCAGAAATTTAATCTTCAGAGTGCATTCCTAATTGTGAAGCCATCAATTTTCAAGAAACAATTGAAGAAATGTACAATGTCTTTCCAAAATATAATCTCTGCCACTTTAATCTTGCTTAAAGGAAGTCAGGTATGTATGAACCATGTATAGCCTGTCCATTCAAAGACCTAAAGAACTTAGCTAGGCACCATATCATACAAAGTAGAAGTCAATGAGTCCTTTGTTTACCATAAAGAATATCCCTCAAAAGAAAGAAAGGAAGTGCAATTTAAAATTATACCTGTGGCCAACTTAAATTTCAGTTTAAGTCTTGTATGCTAAAAAAGTTAATAAGGTATTTACTTTCAAGTTGAAATAGAATTGATGACAAGTCCAGGATAAGCAGTCATCATATTATACTTTATATATGTCAAATATCTGCATTTGAAATTTGTTTCTCCTGATAAAAGCTGACAGTCACTATGATTTATTGCAAGTACACTACCTTGCCAGGCAGGGATAATTGACTTACATACATTATTTCACTGGATCCTTACATCTGCTTTGCTCATACTTTTCTCTCTTTCCAGGATTTTCTGGGCATCTCCTTTTAATTCCTGTGTACCTTTAGGTTCCAGTTTAAGCATAATTTTCTCAGGGAAACTTCAGGATTTTCAGATTAGGTTACATTCTGCTATTTTAAAGTCTTAGAGCACTTTTATTTTATTGCAATTGAATTATTTTGGATAATTAGCTAATTAATTCTGTATCCTATAATAGATTTTAAGCCCCAGGAGGGCAGATACCTTACTTATGTGTTTACTTACCATTATACCTCTGGCATATAATATAATGAGTGACACATCATTGAATTTTAATAACACATCACAGAAGTGTAATTATGGAATTAATGTGGACCCTCATGGCATAATACCATCTCCACTATACAAGTGAGAGAACTAAGCTATAAAACTTGCATGAAATCACAGAGCTAGTTAATGTCGGTGCCATGATTTGGACTTCTATAATTATACTCTCACCTATAGATGAGTTTTATGTAAGAGGACTTAGGCTTCACCACAATCCTGCTTGGCATTATGTATATAATAGCTCCCTACCAGAGCACCTTTGGCCACCACGTCTGCAGCTCTGAAGGGAAGAAACCAGAAAGAGAGAAATTGTCAGAGGCTTCAGTGGTATTTCTTCCAGCATTGGCAAAAAATAAGCTAGCCTGCAGGGAAGTTATAGTATACTGCACTACACACACACACACACACACACACACTCACTCACTCATTCACTCTGAAAATATCCACTCTGGTTAAAGAGAATTTGTGACATTGCCAAAATTTGTTTGACATTTTTGGGAGAAATCTATTGAGAAAGAGGCAAAGTGGCAAAGTTAGACAGTGAGACCTCAAGGTCAATAAACTCAAACTTTTCACTCTTTGTGATCATCCATACAATTTGCTCTCAGTAGATTTCCCATTTTCTTTTCTGGGGTTTCAATAGACATTAGAGAGAGAAATACTTGTAACTATATGTTTTACATGAATTTTCTGATGGCTTTATTCCAGAGATTAAAAAAAAAAAAAAACAAGACTTTAGATATGTGCAAATTATCTTGGATATCCATAGAAGCATAGAAGCATATAAAATTGACAGCCAACCATTTGACCTTCACTGATAATACTAGTCAGAAGCATAACTGATTTTTATCCATTTATCCTAAAGTTAATTCTCTTAGTTCTTAGTTCTTTTTTTAAATTTATTTTGGAGAGGTTTTTGCAATAGGGCGTGTGTGCTCGCCAGACAGAGAGAGACAGAGAGATAGAAAGCGAGAAATCACCCTCCAGTGGGAATGGCCATGCCACAATCCCTTCTCCTCCATTCTCCTCTCAGGATCTTGGGTACACACGAACACGTGCCCGGTGTGAGTTTAAGCCACCGGGTCCAGGACTCGAACCGCGGTCAACTACGTGGGAGTCCAGCGACATAGCCATTATGCTAACTGCTGGTCCTGTTCTTTTATGTATTTGAAGGACTAATGGTCCTAAAGACTAATATGGTATGCTCTTTTCTATAATTTTCATCTAGATATTTGGCCTCCTACACTAGGACTGGGAATACAGATAAGTAAAACCTTAGATGAGGCATACCAAAACAAAACAAAACAAAACTTTGAAAATGTACATTTCTCTAAACTCAGAAATCCAGCTCTACAAATTTCTCCTAAGTAAATATTTAAAGATGTAAAGTGAGTACATATAAAGGCACAGTATTCTCTGTAACAGAAAAAATAATGAAAATAATATAAAGGTGTAGCAATAGCAGGATGGTTAAATATATCAGCATATATTCATATAACAGAAAGAAAGATTTATTATTGTTTTTCTCTTTTTCTTTAATATTTTTCAACATAAATATAAGAAAAATTGAAAGTAAGTATTTTCAATTTTTGAACTTTGTCAAAATATAATTTAAATACATAAAATACACATATGTAAATGTAACTTTAATGGTTTAACATTTATTTATAGTCATGAAACTATCAGCCCTGTCAAGATAGAAAACATATCCATCTTGCCCTGAATCAGCCTGTGCCTCTTATAATGTCTCCCCTCCTTCCTACCTCTATTCTCAAAAAATTGCTTTCAATTTATTGTAGGTTTATTGGGTTCTTCTAGGATTTTATACCAATACAGTAGTATCACATATGATTTTTTCTTTCTTTAACTTAAAACAATTATTTTGAGATTTATTCTTGTTTTTCTAAGTTTACTCTTCTAATTTCTGAGTAGTATTCTAAATATGTTTATGTGGTGACCTATTGATAAATATTGATAATATTTAAGTCATTGCCAGCATCCAGCTATCACAAAATAACATCTATGAATATTCAGGAATAAAATTTGTATTAACTATCCCTTCAGTTTTCTGCCGTAAGTGTCTAAGTATGGAATGACTAGGTCATATGCTAAGTATACAGTTAAACTGTTAAGAAAGATCTATACTGTTTTACAAAATAGTTGCACCTTTTTACATTTACACTAACAGTGATTGAGAGTTCTTGTTGAAATAGTAATAATTAATTTTAGCCATTCAGTGATACCTCATGGTGTTAATTTGCATTTCTCTAATGACTAATAATTACTAACATCTTTTCTGGTGCATACAAGCTATCTATACATTGTCTATGGTGAAGTGTTTTCAATATTTTACTCATTGTTTTTGACATGTTTGTCTCTTAATATAAAGTTGGGAGGATTCTACTTATATTCTAGATTCACGTCTTTTTTCTTCAATTAGTAATTTCCAAATGTATCCTTTTGGTCCATGAGTTGTATTTTATTTTTGTAAAAATGCTTTTGAAAAATAAGGTTCTATTTTTTGATAAAGCTTAATTTATCAAATTTTTATTCTTTTTTATTGTTTATGTTAAAAATATTTGGAAAACCTAGGTTACTAAATTTTCTAATAGTTTTCTTCTAAGATATTTCATTTTAAGCTTTTGCATTTAGCTGTATGAAGCCTCAGGTTATCTTTAAAATGACAAACAAAAATGTGTTCCTTGAAAATATAGTAGTTTCTATCTAATTGATCAGAGATAACAACTATTTCCAAAGACAAATTTATAAAGAAAAGAAAAACAAAGTAAAAAAAAACAGTAAGTAAGAAAGAGATGTGGAAAGAAACCTATAGGTACAAAGATGTATTTGTGTGTGTGTGTGTGTGTGTTTAAATAAAAGGTTAAAGGAGAAAATTTTTATATAGAAAGACTTTGTATGGTAAAAATTTTTTGTGCTAAAGAAAAATGGCTGGATTATTCCAGGATGGAAAAAACTACAAAGGGGACAAATATTCAAGCTATAAAGCATGTTGCAGAAGGTTTGAATTATGTTGAAAAAGGAATTATGTTGAGAGGGAATTACAAAAAATTATGAATAGAATTTTATGAAAGGATTTTATATATGACAATGCAATCTGATGTGGCCATGAAGCAATGCACAATCTAAACATCTCTGGGTAACCTATGGGCCACCAAATTTATGGAAAAGTTAGCTCCACTACTGTATCCGTAGGGCCCATATACCAAAGCTAAATAATGTAAAAAAATATTCTGTAGTCCAACCGGTAATTTTAAATAAGACAAGAATACTCCCGGGAGTTTAACTAACAGAAGCACATGGCATCCTATCTCCTTTTCTAATTGTGAGAATAGGAAAAGAGAATGGCTCTGCCCTCAAATTACATGGGATCCTGATTACTCACAAGCCTGGCTCCTACTGTGAACCCCCATAAAACATATTATCTGGTACATGGAAAAAGGTCATTTTTATTGGGAAGGACAACAGAACGACATTGCAGAATTTTATGATTTTTTCCTGTAATAAAACTTCCTCTACCTTTCCTAGCATGAACATATGGTGTAACACTAAAGACATTAAAAAGGTAAATCTACTTCCTATAAATAAATCCTATGACAATCTACACATTGAAGATTGGGTGTTTCTTGAATTTGAATTTTAACCCACCACCCTCCCAGCAGGATATTCTACCTATGGAAACAATCTGAATGAAAAAACTAAAAACTAAATTTCCTAGACTCTGAACTGGTATCAACCTTACAATCATCTAATGAAATTTACCACAAAGTTCAAGTATTTACTGATAAGGAAGGTAAACATATTATAAGTCTGATCAAAGAATATGATGATACATGTAAAAGTTTCTTTGGTTGGCTAGGTTATTTAATGCCCTCTGACTCTATTTACAATATTAATGGATACATAGTTCTTCAGCTTTTATAATACTTTGCAGCTTTTCATTGTATGTAAATGCTATGCCAGACACAGGAAGAGGAAGAAGAAAAAAATCAAAAACCCAGATTATGATAGCCCATAACATACATCTACCCCAAACTTCAAGACCTGACTATTCCCATTGCCTAGAGACAATTGACTATTTGCATCAGTGAGACATGGCCTTCCCTAGGACTCTACTGCCTATAACAACAGATAGCTGATTGACTACTTCTTGGAATGAGCCTTCCTAACACCATGGGACTTGACTCCTAGGATTGAGCATTCCTAAGCCAGAGACTTGACTCCTCAGAATAAGTCTTCCTAGTGCCATGGGATTTAACTACTAAGAATAAGCCACTTGGATCGGTCAATTTTGTGGCCTACACACACATTCGAAGGAATGATCCTTGGGCAAGGAGGAACTGAAGAGAGAAGTGCTTTTTCCTATTTCCAAAATCCCTCCCATTGGGCCTAGGGTGAGCCATGCCCACAAACATTAACAAACTATTTTGGACCTGTTGATAACAGAACTCTTCCTATATCCTGTCCCTGCATAGTATCTTCATGGATGGGTGAGTCACTCCCAGAAACATTAACAGACCATTTGATTCATTGATAACAGGACTCTTCCTACATTCTATTCTTGGGACAGCATCTTGTGACATATGCAAACCCCCTTATGTCTGTTAAAGTAAACTCTTTGCTGATAACTTCCCAAAACATGGACCTTTTTTTCTAATGATCAATCTAAGAATTGTGGAACCCCACCTATGGCCTACAAACCTCTGCTTCCATATGTCCCTCCTTTTTGGTCCAGACCAATGGAAAACACATTTCACTAAATTCCAAACCTTGCCCCTCGCTCTCAATACCAAATAAAAGGAATCTCTATATCTGATCACCCCAAGAAAAGGCATGTTTACCTTTCTCCAGGCCGCTTAAAAGTACTCATATTTAGAAATAAACCACATTAATTGTTATATCCGCAGAGTTGATTATTTCTGTTGACAATTTTGAGTTTATATGTGTTATACAGGTGAGCATTACTTTATTAAATATATCCATCCAAATATCCCAGCACTATTTTTGACAATATTTCCATTTTCTCATTGAATTACTTTTGTACCTTTGTTAACTTTCAGTTGGCCATGTACATGGGGCTCTGTTTTAGGACTCTTTTGTGTTTTATTGATCTGTTGGTCTCTATTTATTTCAATAACACACAATCTTATTACTGCAGTTTTGTAGGAAATCTTTCAATCAGATAATGAATTACTCTACTTTTTTTTCTTTTCAGAGGTATTTTGGGTATTCTATGTCCTTTTAATTATCATATACACTTTATACTTTTCAATTACTATGAAATATCTGCTAGAACTTAAATATGGATTAGGATGAATCTATAAATCAACTGAGTGAGAGGTGACATTTTACAAATACTGAGTCTTTGAATGTATAAAGATGGCATATTTCTCCATTAACTTAGCTATGCAATTTTGTTCAGCAACAGTGCATTTAAATTTCACTATATATTGATTTATTGGGAAAGTCATGATGCCTTTTTGCATAGAAAAACATGGAAAAATGCATCATGAATTATCAAAGTTATCTCCAAGTATTTCTTATTGTGGATGTTATTTTTAACGTTTTATTTATTTTTTTTTTACAAATTCTATTGCTTTACTCAAATATATAGAAATACAATTGACTATTTGTATATTAAAATAATATTATAAGATATTACAGGAATTATCAGTTCTAGTAGCTTTTTTGTATAGAAGATAGAATTTTCTATGGAAACAATAATTTTGTTCTTAAATAATGATTCCTTTTCCTACAGACATCAGACTCCAGGAATCCTATTAAGAAAGAAGCACAAAGAAAGAAAGAAAACATTCACCAACGATTCATATATAGGGAATAATCCACCATTTCTCTAACTCACCTTTATTTTAATTGGCCAGCTCCACTCCTCTGAGAATCAGATCTCACTTAGCCTATTGATATCTATGTGATAAACTGAAGATCTTCTGAGGCCCAGGTATGGTGCACAAGCAGAAAGGTGCTGTTAAGTGGTGGCTAAGGCAACCTGGAAGGCCTAGGTTTGGGTCCTATCCAACTTTAATGGGATGAATACAGTGGTACATGCCTAAGGTCTTAATTTATTGGGAGCCTGAGGCAGGAGGATAGCAACATGAAGAAACTTTGTCAAAAATACCTCTAATTTTCCTTCTCTCCCTCTACTTCCCAATCATGCATTCTCTCTCTCTTTCTCTCTCTCTCTCTCTCTCTCTCTCTCTCTCTCATTAAAAACAAATTTAAAAAGGAAAGAGTAACTTGAGAGTAATCCAATAATAATGCAACACTCTATATGAGGTTGACTCGTCATTGTAAGATCCAGGTTCTCAACCCAATTCTACATGCCGGGCACATGTATATATACTCAAGATCCAGGCTTGGTGAGGCAAGGGTGAATGTGAATTGTGATGTAAAGACACTATTGGGTATTTTTGTCTCTCTGTCTCTCTCACACATAGAGAGTATAAACTTTAAAAGATTTTAAGTTTATAGAAAGAACTAGCTGTGATTGATGTAATACATGTGAAAGCATTTTGTAAATGTATAATAAAAGTTACCAATAAATATTATTTATGTTTGAGGTGAGGTTCCCTATGATTATTCTGGTTAATTTTTTTTTATTATTTACATGGTATTCTTAAGTTGCAAATTTGGTGCATTTTATTTATTAATCATATGTCACACCATGAACTTTGAAGAGTTGCCATAAAAATAAGCCATACCATCTTATTTTTTCTTATTTTCTTAAAAAAGGAAAGATGGAGGAGGATGTTCAAATGAGTTAAAAGTTTAAAATCACTGATAACAGCAATGGTGTAATAGTTATGTTGATGGACTCCCATGTAGTTAACCATGGTTTGAGTCTCAGACCCATTGACTTGAAACTTATACTGGTGTTCATGTGTGCGCAAAATCCCAAGAGGAGAATGGAGGAGAAGGAATTATAGTGAGGCCACCACCTCCTGGAGATGGAAGGGGTGTGTCTGCCTCTGTCTCTCTGGCAAGCACATGGGCCCGATAGCAAAAATCTCCCTAAAACAAAAAAAGAGTTTAAAATCACCTTTCACTTTCTTGTAAAGACCATACTTTCTTTTTTCAAAAAAGTTTTAAAGAATTATTTATTTAATTTTATTTATCTTCTTCTTTTCTTTTCTTTTTAAATTTGCTATAGGGCATGTGTGCTTACCGGAGGGAAAGCAAGCTGGTAGGTCCAGGACTTGAAGGCCAAGTGGGCCTTAACCATGACACCACCTGCTGGCCCCTGAAGTCCATATTTTAAACAAGAAAAACTAAATTGCTGAATTGAAAGGGATATTCCTGGAAAATTTTAGTTTTTAAAAATGCCTGACTCAAGGGACCAGCAGTTGGCGTAATGGCTATGTCGCTGGACTCCCACGTAGTCGACCGCGGTTCGAGTCCCGGACCCGGTGGCTTGAACTCACGCTGGGCGCGTGTGCGTGCGTGCCCAAGATCCCGGGAGGAGAATGGAGGAGAGGGGATTGCGGCGTGGCCATCCCCCCTGGGGGGTGATTTCCTGCTTTCTATCTCTCTGTCTCTCTCTGTCTGTCTGGCGAGCGCATGCGCCCTATAGCAAAAACCTCTCCAAAAAAAAAAAAAAAAAATGCCTGACTCAAGTCACTGACCTCAAATACTGAAAACCTCAAGAAACTCCCAAGAGACAGCAAACTACATGAATTCTTTTTCTTTTATTCAGACAAGTTCCATATACATGATGAGAAGCTTCAGGTAAATATTGCCAATGCTGCAGCTTTGATTTTATTTGGCCAGCTTACAAAAGAAAGGAGAAAGTCTTTAAGGAAATAAATATAATGGGCTGGATGGTGGTGCAGTGATAAAACATGACACTCTGCAAGGTTGTCCCACATAAGAAGGTTCCTGGTTCATATCCGATCCCTCCCTGAGTATGCTGGGCACGCGTGTCCACAATCTGGGGCTAGTTGGACCTTGGGTTAGATCATAGCCTCAAGACCCTGATGGGGATGCCTATCCCTCTCCTTGTCTCTCTCAAACATGGAAGAATTAAATAAAACATAAATCAAAAATGAAAGAAAGAAATATACTTAATGGGAAAGCTTTTGAGTTGATTTGAAATGTTACAGGCAGAAATATACTTAATGGCTGGAAGGAGAAAGGGAAATAGAGAAAATGAGACTAGAGAAATTAATTTTTTTTTTTTTGAGAGGTTTTCACTATAGGGCGTGTGCGCTCGCCAGACAGACAGAGAGGGACATAGAGACAGAAAGCGAGAAATCACCCCCCAGGGGGGATGGTCACACCACAATCCCTTCTCCTCCATTCTCCTCTCTGGATCTTGGGCACGCATGCACACGCGCCCAGCGTGAGTTTTAAGCCACCGGGTCCCAGACGCGAACCTCAGTCGACTACTTGGGAGCCTTACGCTAACTGCTGGTTCCCTAGAAAATGATTTTTAGTAGGGATTTCTGTATGTGGTTGTATCTATTCACCTCTTTAAAAACTTAATTTTTATAAAGGCAGGAAGCATGATCACCTAAATAGATGATATTAGTTTATTTTAATAATAAATAATAAGAAAGAAGGAGATTTATTACAACTTTTCAGCAAAATATAATCTTTGGGAAAACAAGATCTGATGTCAATGTGATAGTATAATAGATACAGTTGCCTTCAAAGGAGCTCATTTTATATAGTGATTAAAAGAACTATAGAGCTTCCTTTCCCCATTGGATTTAATAATTTATGCCAGTCTTTGTTGACTTAAGTGAATGTTTGGTTTTCAACTGTGTCGAAGCAGATATATTTCACAGTTAATGAATAAATGGACAAAACCTACAGAATCAGCTGGGCTGGGTGCCTCTCCCTCTGCGGATTGAATTAATTTACTACCTTAGACCTCCTGTGCCCACTTATCACCTCCCCCAAGAACTTTCTGAAGCAATTTTGCTTCCATTTAAAGCCTATGCTGAAACAGGCTTTGATGATAAAAATAATAATTTCCCTCGGTTCAATTCCTGAGTTGTTTTTACCCTTACCAAAAAACTCTCCAGAGCCACGTTTACTCTCTAATTTGTTCTGTTTCCTTCTTGTTGAAAAGCACAGGACAGAGGCATTTTGAGAGTCTGTCCTGAAGCTTTTAAGTAAGATCTCCTTTGATGGGATTGATTTGGAAACCACTCCAACTTCCTAGGGAGGCTTTTATTGCATTTATTTAGAGCTGTTACTAATGTGACCTTAAAAATAATTCTTTAAATTTTCCATGGTAGGAAAACAAATATAAATTCACTGAGCAGTATTTTTCCTATTTGGGGTAAACACACACACACACACACAAACAGTTTTCTATTCAACTCCTCCTCTCTAAGAGTTTTCTGTATTATCAACAAAATCATAATTGCTATATGAATCTATAATTTTTTTAAAAATCTAAAAATCCACTTTGGAGAGTTTCCAAAGGAAAAGAATAAGTCTTAAGGTTGGAAAATTACCAGCAAGACATAGTTAAATTTTGAGAAATCTTAGGAAGATTTATTTTTTCAGAAAATCTTTCATTTGAAAATTGGATACACAGCCTAATGAATGTTTAATTCTGGCAGACAAATGCAAAGGGGAAGAAAGCAGCCAAGCTTCAGTGACTACTTCCCTAAAGACAAATAGAAACTTTGTAATCAATCAACATGAAGCATTTATTGTGCAATCTATTATATGTCCATCATAATTCTATGGGTTCTGAGAAATACAGAAGAATGAGAAACCAGAAGCTTCAATTCATTGGAAAGACAGCACCAAGTGATTTGGATAGTTTATCTTTAGTGTCTACTGACATCAACTTGCTCTATTCTACGACTTAATTAAAGAGCATTTCAATTGAAAGAATCTGAGCTGACCCTTGAAGGAGTCTGGATAGGTGGAGCAACAATAGGAGAGCATTCAACTGAAGAGCGGACAATAGGCTTACTCTTATTGTTTCAGCCTATTTAGAGTTCTGCATGTTTGTTCATACAGTAGTGGAAGTTAGGTTGTGTCTATTACATTTAGTTGAGAAGACAGGTAGAGATGCTGTGATGAGACTCAGAAAGTTACTAATTGTTTGAAGCAAGGAAATGGAGCAATTAAATTGGCATTTAAAGACAATTGCAAGAAAGAATTATTGTACACAGAGAATAATTAAAACAACCTTGTAATAATCCAGGCAGAGGGAACAGAAGCATAAATAGGACTATGTCTTCAAAAACAAAGACGAAAAGATAGAAATGGGTGACTTTTGAACAAAAGAAAGATGATTATTGACCCTCTAGGCATGGAGTTTTAAATTGAAAAATTGCCTAAAGATACTGTCATGGAATCCAGGATAGTTAATAATAGAGGAAAGGGAAGTTCTTTTGGCAGAATCAGGAAGTTTAGATGAATAGTTGTTTTAACAAGGATGTGGGGAGTGTGTGTGTGTGTGACAGAGAGAAAAAGAGAAGGGAAGAGAGAAAGAGAAATGGGTGGATGTAGCTGAGGAAAGAGAAGAAAGAAGATGGACAATGTAATGAGTTTTCATTTGTAACACTGATTGGGTGTGATGGAAAGACAGTCAAAGGACAATATCTAATTGACAATTAGAAAAGATACCGGATAAGATCAAGAAACAAAAGAATGTTCTGCAACCAGCTGCCATGCAGTGGATTATCCTAAAAGAAACATGCTACCCCGTTATTTTTGGCATCTACTTTACTCCTTATCAGTTATTCTTACTCCTACAATTGTTCCCATGCCTACCATGTAAAGTTAATGGCTTGGTCATATATTAATAAATTTACTTTGTCAATTGTAAAATGATACATTATCTGCAGCATATCACCATTATACCCTAGTTTAATTTTAGTTAGTTAGTTAGTTATTTTGGGAGAGGTTTTTAGCGTGCACTTGCCAGAAAGACAGAGAGAGAGACAGAGAGACAGAAAGCGAGAAATCACTCCCCAGGGGGGATGACCATGCCACAAGCACTTCTCCTCCATTCTCCTCTTGGGATCTTGGGCACACATGCACACACACTCGGCATGAGTTTAAGCCACCACCAGGTCCAGGACTCGAACTGTGGTCAACTACATGGGAGTCCAGTGGCATAGCCATTACCAACTGCTGGTATGTATGTGTGTGTGTGTGTGTGTGTGTGTGTGTGTGTGTGTGTGTATGTAATTAAAAAAGTCACTATATCCTCACTCCTTAAGTGCGAGCTACACAAAATTACTTCCCTTCTAGAATACAGTATGGAAAAGGAAAAAAGAAGGGTAACTCTAGAGTGGATAGAGTGGGAGGCTTACAAACACTACCTCAGCCAGGTGATCAAAACTAACACTACCTGAAATAAGTTATGTTGTTAGTACACACTCTGGACAAGATGAAATAAAAATGGCACCTTATCTCTGTTTTTTTTCCTCTCAAAAATTTGTAATGTCAATTAATCATAAGGGGGAAAAATCAGACATTTCACAACTGAAGGACATTATACAAATTTGCCTAAAACTGTCAAGGTCACCAAAAACAAGGAAAGTCTGAGAAACAGTCATAATCAAAAAGAACATAAGGGAGCCCATGAATATAAATGCAATATGGTATTGTGAAGAGATGCTGGGATAGGAACAAGGGCATGTATTTTTTTTAATTAAGAAAATCTAAATACTGGACTAGCAGGTGGCATTGTGTTTAAGGGCACTGGACTCCCACATGACCAACCACAGTTCAAGTCTCGGACCTAGTGGCTTGCTTTCTCATTTTTCCTTTCT
>NW_006159508.1:1894337-1914586 GCF_000334495.1 Tupaia belangeri chinensis
TCTCTCTCTCTCTCTCTCTCTCTCTCTCTCTCTCTCTCTCTCTCTCTTCCTCTCTGGTCAAATTAAAACTAAATAAGTAAGTAAATAAATAAATAAAGTTAAATAAAATAATTCTTTAAAAAAAGAAATCTAAGTACTAAAGTGTAGAATTTAGTTAATAGCAATGTTTCTTCATTAGCTCATTAATTGTGACAAATACGTGATACCAACATCAGGTATTAATAATAAAGGAAACTGGGTACAAGGCACATAGGAATTCTCTGTATTATTTTCGTAACTTTTCTGAATTCTAAAGGTAATCTAAATTTTAAAAGTTTAGTTAACAATTTTTTTTAAAATATGATATAAGAAAATAGCATAAGGTAGGTAGAAAGAAGAGTAAAAGGAAAGAGATCTTTGGCTAGTTCATAAAGCTAAAAGTTTTATTTCAATTCCCATATAAATTTCCTAACTAATGAATCTATTTATGTTCAATCAGGACAGCAAATCTAATCTATCTCTTAGGCAGATCATAAATGCTATTGATTTGAAGCCAAATAGGATGGCTATCTTGAAAATATGCTCTGAAAAAAAGAAAATTTTTTAAGTTAGATGTTTTAAAATAGTTGCTATAAGATGACATCTGTTCTACAGTTTAGTCATAGAATTTACTATCTCATTATTAAAATAAAATTTATATTATAAATTACATGATATTATTATTCTTTAATACTGATGAAATGGGATGGAAAATACATTCTTCAAATTTACTACTTGAATGTATAATTAGAGTTTTACTATTTACTATCTTTCTGTTGGCATGAAGATAATCCATTTTTCCTTAATTTATTGTTCTGAATAACTATAAACTTATTTAATGATTTGTCTAAGGATAATATCTAGAAATTACCCCAAATAGTTAAATCTATCTAGAAATTATTATTAATTCTCTAAATACTACTTTACTCTTTTGTTTTAACTTGGAATGTGCAAGTCTCCTTAATAATAACTAATCTTTCACTTGTAATTTCCAGTCTGAATTTTGAATCTTGAAGCCTCAAGGACTGGCTAAGAAAATGGAAATAACTACAAAGCGTGGATGAGCTTATTTTTAGTCTGGAACTAGGGCTCTGTGCCAGCAAATTAGGTGTCTGTGGCTCCAACCTCAAACCACTATAAGTAGAAGCTTTCATTGAGTTAGAGATGAAAATTAAGCCACATGCAAAGTTTTCCTTCCCAACAGAATGGAAGTCTAACTGCTTATAGAGTAAAAAGCTGACGATGAGTGGCAATGGCAAATGAGACATTATTAAAAATAAAGCCCTGGGTAACCCAGCACATCAGCAACCCTTTGTTTCCAAATCTGTTTTGGGAACTTCCCAAGTTCTTTGTATCTGAGATTAATAAAACCATAAGAGATTTTTGTAATTATTCAGTCTCCTTAACTTTACAGAGATAGAAAGGTCAGATACTCTACCGAAAGGACACAGAGCTCAGTTGAGACCCGTGGCTCCCCAAGTACTAGCTGAGAACATTCTCTTTCCATCCATTTTCCACAGTTGTGGTAAATTGTATTTAGGAGATGATTCTCCCATGACAGACTCTGAACCACTATATAGAGATTCATAATGCAACTTAGCATATTAAAGTATCTACTTACTGGAGAAACCGTTTAAAAATCAATTCTGCTTAAAGCCAAATTATGCAAATTTATTTATTGTGAAATACTTTTTTTTTTTTAACATATTACCTTTTACCACTTTGAGGAACACCCTTGGGGAATAACATGTCCTGGTTCAAAATAATGGAAAGGACCAAAATAGTGAAAACCTTTCCAATACTACAGAAATATCCAACTTTGCTCCATGGTGAGCCTGGAGAACATTATGTTAAGTGAAACAAGCCAGATCCCAAATGAGAAATACCACATGATCTTGCTCATTTGTGGACTCTAAAGATATACATACTATATCAGTATATAATATCATAAATAATAAACATGTTGATTTCACAGAAGGTTAAGAATAGTGTTACTATAAACTGAAGAGGATAAAGGGGAAGAAGAGATGAAACAAGGTTGGTCAACAGGTATGACGGTATAGTAAGGTAGGAGAAATAAGTTCTGATATTCTATTGCACAATAGGGTGACTGTTTATAACAATAATACATTGTACATTTCAAATAGCTAGAAGAAATTTTTTTTCTCTTGCTTTTTTTTTTTTTTTTTTTTTTTTTAGGGGTTTTTTTCTATGGGCATCCCTCCCCCCACGAGAAAGACAGAGAGATACAAAGTGAGAAATCACCCCCCAGGGGGGATGGCCATGCCGCAATCCCTTCTCTTCCATTCTCCTCTTGGGATCTTGGGCACACATGACACGCACCCAGCGTGAGTTTAGGCAACTGGGTCTGGGACTCAAACCGCAGTCGACTACATGGGAGTCCAGCAATATAGCCATTACACCAACTGCTGGTCCCAGAAGAAAAAGATTTTTGAATGTTCTCACAACAAAGAAATGATAATTGCTTAAGTTGAGAGATATGCTAATTACCACAATGTGATCATTGTTCAATGTGTATATGTATTAAAACATTACATTATACTTCATAAGTGCGTACACTTTTATGAGTCAATTTAAGGAAAAAAACCTCCCATTTCTTTGGCTGAAACATTTAAAATTGGCTATGGGGAGTTTTAATTCTTAAACTTGGATAAGTACATGAAAAGGACTGGGTATTACATTCCTTCATAAAAGGTAGAGGAGTTAAACACTGAGTCAGTAGTGGGGATCAATAAAATATCCATGATGTACAAAAAAATTTCCACATTTTTTTGCTTACCTAAATAAAAGTCATTGTGATTGTAAGTTAATAAGATAAATAACTGCATATAAGAGAAAATTCAAGAATGTCCCATTTTCTGCAGTCCAGAAATCCAACAAAATCAGCAAATCAAAATCAAAACCACAGTGAGATATCATCTCATCGCAGTTAGAATGGCTATTATCAAAGAAAAAAGACAGAGACCAGCAGATGGCGGAATGGTTACATCGCTGGGCTCCTATGTAGTCGACCACAATTCCAGTCCTGAACCTAGTGGCTTAAAACACAAGTGCATGTGTCTGCATGCCCAAAATACTGAAAGGAGAATGGAGGAGAAATGATGCAACACGACCAATTCCCCGATAGGTGATTTCTTGTTTTCTGTCTCTCTATCTCTGTCTCTCTGGCAAGCGCACACACCCTATAGCAAAAAAACTCTCACAAAAGACAAAAAATAAAACACACACACACACACAAATAAGTACTGAGAAGGATGTGGAGAAAGAGGAACTCTTGCTCACTGTTGGCATGAATGTAAACTAATGTAGCTATTCTGGAAAACAGCAAGATAATTCCACCCCCCCCCAAAAAAAAAACTAAAAATAGCATTATCTTATGATTCATAATCCCATATTAGATAAATACCTTAGGAAAAAGTAACCAATCAGTATGTTGAAGTGATACTTGCACTCCTGCCTTTATTACACTTCCAATCACTATAGCTAAGTTAGGGAATCACCTGTTTCCATCAAGTGATGAATGGATTTGAAAAAATTTATTAGATATGATATATTCACTGGAATATTATTCAGTCATAAATGGATAAAATGCTTTCATTTTGTGGCAACATAGATAAGCCTGGAGGAAGAAATGCTAAGTAAAATTAGCCAGGCCAAGAAAGAAATATACCAGAGATCGTCAGTCATTGATGGAAGCTAAAAGATTTGATCACATAAAAACGAAGAGTGAAATAGTAGATAACAAATTGTGAAGGAGTAGGGACAGGGTAAAGAAAGGAGAGAAGAACTTAGTTAACAGATATGAAAGTGCAAATGGATACATGGAATGAGATTTAGAGTACAAAACATAGAGTAACTATAGTTAGTAACAATACAATGTGTATTTCAAAACAGTCTAGAAGACAGCGTTTCACATGTTTACAACACAAAGTAATGATAAACGTTTAGATGAGGAGTGTTTATTACCCTGATTTGATCATTGCTGATTCTATTCATGTATTGAAAAACCACTGTACCCAGTAAATTTGCACAACTACTGTATGTCAACTAAAATTTATAGTAAAGATAAAAATAATTAAATAGGGAAAATAAGGAAAAATATTCATAAAAATAGCATTAATTAAAAATGTATAAGAGTAATTAACATTTCTTAACTAGGTATCTTACATACCATATTTGCATTATCTCATTTAATCCTTTCTCTAAAAGTAGTGTGCCTCCTTTGTAGTTGCATTATCTCTTATTTACAAATAAACAAATAAATAAAGACATTGATTATTTTGTGATGTTAAGAAACTCAATCATGACTATTTTATTAAAATAAGAGTTGTATTTTAACCTAGTTTGTGTGACCAAAATTTGTTTGCTTAACAGCTCTTGTTTTAAAAGAATGTATTTTTAAGAATAAAACTTTAGCTTAAGATAAGGTCATTCAAACTAACTGGTATCATTATTCCATAAAATAATTCAGAAACTTCTACCTTCTCCCAATGAAGAATAATTAAGTGCTCACATTGGGTAATTTCCAACTTTAAAAAAATCCAATATTGGTCATTGTTTTCAACTCCTTACTCTTTCCAGTTTCTTTTTTCAGTTCTGCCTATGTTATATCAAGGCACATCACAGCTTTCAGTCACAAAGTTCAGCGTAATGTTAATGCAATTCTTTCCTTTAAAAAAAGAGGAGGAGAAAAAAAAATAGGTCGAAAGTGAATAAACAAAACCAACAATGACAATGTGGTGATTTTCACTATGAGTGAACTAAAGAAAATCAGCATATAGGAGAGAAAAATAAAACTGCACTACCTTGGGACATATTCACAGCATGGGGTTGAGAAAGACATCTACAGGGTGTCTGCTTTAGAAAATGTAAGAAAAGAAATGCCTTGCAATGAGAGGAGGCAGTTGTTACAAAACAGAATCAATTCTTATTGCAATAATCACAAAGAAAGATTGATGTTGGGAGCAGACATATGGCTCACAGGGGAGGAGTAATGAGATAAAGGCACATGCTGCTGGAACAGGTGATCTGCTAATTAGATTGCGGTGATGTGGTTCCTACCATGCTTAGATAGAAATTATCTTAAAATACACAAAAGAAACAAAACAGGAACAGGGAGGATGATTAAGAGCCAGATCACAGTAAAATCAGAATGAAGAAGCTGAACTAGGTCTTTATAACACTTGTGTTGCCAAATAAAAACAATATATCATCTAATATTAAAAGCTCCCTGCATTAAGTGAGTTGAGCCATTGAAGAACTAGAAATACTAACCGTAGGGTTATCTCTTCATCTTCCTTCCTATCAAATTCTTTCATGAAGCTAGACAGTGATTTTGAAGGCCCACGATACTAAGTATTCATATATGTAATCTTCTTATTTCTCCATAACAGTGATTTGAGATAATTGTTTTCTAGAAAATAGGACTATGAGAGGCTAAATGAGTTACTGAAGGATACAGCGTAAGCAGCAGAACCAGATTCCACCCTTAGGGGCTCTAAGTCTGAACAATGAACTTTGTCTTGATCCATAGCACTAAGAAAGCCATAGGCAACTTGGAACATCTATTACAGGAAGTAAAAATTAATAGATTTAAGTGTTTATGACACACGTTTACTTCTCCACATTATATAGTGTGGGGTTACAACTTTGACTATCAAGAAAAACATACTTAGGCTGGATTAGTCATTGTGATGGAAATTTGTTTTGCACTTTGATCTTAAAAATATTGCACTCCAGGAGATTGTCCTTCTCTCCTTGATGTCCCCATGACTGAAATACTGTCTGGCCACTATAGTTTATGTGGTTTCAAACAAAACCACTAAAATTGGCTCTTGTAACATTGAGATACAATGGAAATATTCAAGGTTTGAGAGAGAAAATGAGAAATACGATCAAATTATTTTAATAACCCTTCAAATTTTAAATGTCAAGGCATTTAGAAAGCATACTGAGAGTACAGTTTCTAGAGAATTGCTTTAGAATAACATAGATGGCTAAAAACCATTTATATCTGACTAAAATAATTTGTTCATAGCTTTTGTTTGTTGAGGTATTCATAAAACATCACAATCAAGTGTTCTGAAAGACATTGGCTCTTCCATGTGTTCTGGCTAGTAAATTTAGCTAAATTCCATGTGTTCTGGCTAGTGATTTGCAATTTTACTTCTACCTGAGAACAAATATTTCCTATGCCAAGTAAAATTAATGAGTTTATTTAGTAATAAATAAAACGCTAAAATATACTCCCCTGGTTGAAGAATCGATTTGTATAATTTCAAGAATTAGAGAAAGAAAATCATTATTGGCAATATGCTTATGGAAATTATAAACAGAAGATTCTTGATAAAAAGTCATTAAGTTTAGTAGCAGCATGGCAAAGTAAAAATCATGTAGCAAAGGTCAGTTTTACTTTAAAGCTTGCTAACAACTAACACTGACAAACATTTGTAAGAATAATCATTACTGTGTATTAAGATTCAACTGTGTAAGAAGAGCTATCTCACTTTTCATGTGGTAATTTATTTGAAAAATGAGTCATTATAAAGAATGATTGTGTCTAGGGTGAATGAAATGGTAAAAGATCTCTAAAAACAGAAGGATGTGCAACAGAGAGTTCAATCTATAAGCCATCTGTCTCAGCAGCTACAGGAAGCCTGAGGGTAGAGAAAACAGAGAGAGAACTCAGGAGTAGTCTCAGTATAGCTGAGGGGAGGGTACCTGGGTCTTTCTGGCAAAGGAAATCATGAAGTGAGGTAGTTCTTGTGACAAGATGAACTTAGAACCCAGAAAGCAAAAAATACACTAAAAACTAGACTGTCCAGAGAAAAATAAGTTCCTACTTTATAAGATATGAGACTAATTGACTAATTAGAAAGCTGTTTTGTAAAAAATTTGAATCTTATAGAAATCGATGCACCAACAGTATGCCAAGGTGGAGAAATGGTTAATAGAAACAACCTAGAAAGTTACTCAGGTCTTAAAAACCATGTTGTATACTGTAAGGATATACAGTGATTAAATATAAATTAAAAAATAATTTAAAGAAAAAAAGAAAGTTACTTTGGTCTTAAATATGTGATTGGGGTCAAGGTTTCTTCAAGAGAGATGAGGAAAGTCATTCCTACTCTTATTCTAAGGAAGAATTTAACATCTCCTTGAAACTTGGACTCCCAACACTTTACAATCATTGTCCCTTTTAGATAAATTAACATAACATTTCTAGCTTCTGAGCTGCTGAAAGGATAATCTTCCTTCTTTGGATCCCATATATGAGTGATATTTACCTGACCTACTTTATTCATCCAATAAGCATTTCTTAAGGACTGGTAATGTGACAAGCAGAGTATTGGTCCCGGAAAAATAAGTTTACTTGTCAGATCAGCTCCAAAACAAGCTTCCTCTAGCTCTTCCCTTATCTTCTAACCTGAAAGATGGGTCTAGATTGATAAAAACTGCTTTAAACAGAAAAGATAAATACGACAGACCTTTGGGCAGTAAATTCTTTCAGAAAGTTAAAAACATGTGAGCACTTAATAAGCTAGATGCTTTTTTTTATGAGACTGTTTTGTATCTAGACAAGGTCAAACCAGTTGTCCCTGAGCTAAGAGCACAGTTGTCCAAACTGACCAAATTTGACTTTGAGGAAGTATGTGTTTCCTTTCATGTGTTATTTCAAGGTAATCATTTACAGAGGAGCTATTATGTTCAAAGGACTAAGGAAAGTGCTAAGATGAGAGATAAAATTATCGATAGGCTATAGACCTACTCTCAAGAAAATATAACATATACCCCTAAATGATTTTTATAAAAGAACATGGCAAGTGTTTTAAGAGATGAAACTATGCAGGATTAATCTATAATATACACAAAAAGTTTAAATACACATACACACACATAATTATATATATTTATTTATCTTTGGAATAATATACCCTCTCTAGTTTGTGACTATGTTAAGTCAGCATTTCTCTACAAAATATTGCTCTCATTTCACTCATAGATTGTAATTTAATCCTACACTTAGAAGTCAATGTAGAGACAGTAGAATGTAAGTTTATATGCTGAGTAGGCACTGAAAGAATGTGATGAGGGCCTTTACTCAGCATGGTCTGAAATGCAAGTAGCTTATTTTGGGAGACAGGGAAGGAGAGTGTTTGGTACAATAAATAGAACCACCATTTAATAACAGAGGGTCTAAGTTGTCTAAAGTACAATAAAAGTCCTAGTCATTCATAATATGTGAGTCTTGGAGTTCTTTTCTAAGAAAGTGGTTTGACTACAAGATATTTAGGTCCCTACATGGTTCTAGCCTCTCAAATCCCATTAACCAGTGGGCATTAGAGGCTGTGGGATTACCATCATTGTATTCCTCCCACCTAGCAAAGCCTTTGGCCTAATAAGGTTACTTATGTCATACTAATAATGTTTATAACACTCTTTTCTTCTAATGTTCTCTTCTAGGGTGACCAACTGTCCCTAAATTGTAGTTCTAAATGCACCACTTTCTGGGAAAAACTTCAGTCTCTGACAAACCTGGATGGTTGGTTACCCTCACTCAATCTTCTCTATTTCTTTATTTGTGCTTCATGTCCCTATGTCTGTGGCCCTGACTTAAGCCACTACGGGGATTTGGGACTAAAGACACATTGTTAAAAGATAACTCAAAAACTGGAAATCTGTCGGTCTGTTCACTTTTCCTTGAAATAAAATTAAACAGTGACTTTCAATGTCTTTCTTAGTCATTTGACAAGTACGTGAATGACCTGCAATGAAAATGTCCTTCTGTTTGCCAAAAGCTATCATCTGCCTGAGTAAATTATGATGTAACAAAAACACAGAGCATAATGCCTCAAGTAATTTTTGGTCTGGCTATTTTGGATATCAAGCTAAACAGGTGTAATACACAAAATCCAACTGATGGTGAACCAAGGTCTGGTCATTGCCAAAGCAAAGATCCCAGGATAGCAGGAATAACCAACCTGGGAGTGGAATAGCAAAAGAATTTCAAAAGTATGTAGAAATCTGAAGGGCCATTATTTGTTTCTTTTTCTTTTTTCTCTTTTTCCTCTTATTTCAGTTTTGCAATTTCTATCCATATTTTGACCTTTAACTGAACTGGGAGTGATTACAACAGTGACATTCCATAGAGATTACAAAATAAATACCACACCACTGTCACCCTTCCAGCCCTGAAAAAATGCAAGATGGCACTTCTGTCAACTCCCAGACCTCACTCAGCTACAGGCAATTCCAGTGGAACAAGAAATGGTGCCCTGGAAGGAAAACTAGATTTTAAAATAGTTCAGATTTCATGCTCAGCTAGCAAGGATCGTCATTCTATTTCACTTTGCTAGAGGCAGAGAAATTTTACCACCTCGTAGTCATGTCTGGCCGGATTAGAAAGGGTCATTTCTCTTGGCAGTACTACTGGAGCTTTACAATTATATGCATCCACATACAGAAACTCTGTGATCATTAGTCATCTCAGTGTTTAAAGATAAATATTTCCAGTATAATATGGTAACATTGGGAATAAAGCAGGGAGCCAGACACAAAAATCCTTATTCCTGTAGGATGTACATACTAGAATCAAGAAAGAGAAATGAGCAAATAAGTAAAATAAGTGACGAGTCAGAAAATGATAAATGGTTTGGAAAAAAAAAAAAAACAGAAGGTTGTAGGAAAATAGTAGTGACATTTCTGGGGCTGATCTGCAGCCAAACTTAAGAGAAGGCCTTTGATCTTTCAGAAGCTTCCGTTTCTTTCTATTCCTTTGTATGCTACATACCTGCTGGGGGAGTCCAAGTGAATAAGTCCATAGTCTTATTTAGATATTGTACAGAGCAAGAGGTATGGTTGAAAGGATTTAAAACAAAGAGATCAAAGTTTATTATCAAAATGATAACTATTCTTCAACAATCCCAGTCGAACAATTGCCTTGTTGACTAGTAGGGTGGGCAACTGAGCAGATCTGCCTTTAACAGAGAATTCCTGAGATGTGAGACTTTCAGCGCTAAATCAGACAGTTCCAGACAAACCAGGATGGCTGGTAGAACTAGGACAGGATTCACTAATCACGTTTGGAGGGTGGAGATGGACAGGGTAGAAACAGCAGAAGAGGCAGATGTTCAGAAAAGAAGATGAGTCTGGATTTCAGTTTCACTAGGTAAGAATTTTATTTATACATGACTTTCTTGACTAGTGTTTTTGTTTTGTTTTGTTTTGTTTTTAATTATTATGCCATAAAATTAACCAGTTAAGGCACACAATTCAATTGGTTTTAGTATATTCACATGTGGTACAACAATCACCACTAATTCCAGATACTTATTACTGCTACACCCGTCAAAAAAGAGTCGTTATACTCATTAGCTATCACCTCCCATTCCTCCCTAGCATTTGTTCGTTTGCCTGTCTTGATTTGTTTAAGTTTTTGTCATAGGGCTCATGGGAACATATGCCCATGGGCCTGGTGTGATTTTTCAAGCTGTCAGCTTCAGGACTAGAACTGTGATTGGCCATGTGGAAGTCCAGTGCTTTAACCACTACACCACCAGCTGGCCCTGATCCCTAGCATTTTAAAAGAAGATGGTTTGGATTTCCTGAATTTAGGAGGAAAGCATAAATAACACCACACATAAAGAAACTAGAGACTAAGTAACCTTTTGGTGTCTGATGTAACCATGAAGTAAAAAGGGAAAAATCAACCCAAATCCTTCAAAGGATAATTTCTTCACTTTGTTTCCCAAAATTCACTGCTAGTGAGGAAGTAACCTGGCAAGATCACTGATGTTATGAAAAGCTTGGGGAAAGTACAGTCATGGTTATGTAATCAGCTTTTACTGACTCTTCTTTAGGAAACCTCTATATTTAATAAGAGGTTAAAGCAGCATTCTCTATCTCCTTTCATCTCCCTAGAAGTAATCTGATATTAGAAATCAGGATGATTAGGTTGGTTCATAGCCTTATTTACTTGTTGGAGAACTTCTTGCCATAGGACACCTGTGCTTGCTGGAGAGACAGAGATCAAGAGAGATGGAGACAGAGAAAATGGGAAATCTTCCCCAGGGAGGATAGCCACACCACAATCCCTTCCCCTCCATTTCCCTCTGGGATTTTGGGCATGTACACACACATGCCCAGTGTGAGTTTCAAACTACCAGGTCCAGGATTCAAATTGTGGGCGGTCATGTAGGAGTCCAGCACCTTAACCACTATACCACCTGATGGCCCCACAGCCTTATTTTATGTGGTCTCATTTCATTCACCTTTTTCAGCAAAAGTGATTGCTCATCATTATTTTAAAAAATAAGTGCAAATACTTTACTCTAAAGCATAGTTCTCAGGAATCTTTAACTAGGTATGCTTCCTACTACATCAATATCTGGTATTTGTTACAATTAACTTGGGGGGGAGGGGGAAGCAAAGCAACAGTTTACATTTAAATCTGCCTTAGCCAAAATTCTGCCGAATATTTCCTAGTGCTCACCATTGGTCATATTTGCTTGCTGTTTCACAGTGGTGAATAGAAACTTCCTGGACTCCTGAATTCTGACAGTCATACCAAAACATAAACCGGAGAGAGCTACTGAAGAACACTGGACAGTTTAACTTTTGACCATGAACTGCTGGCGTCAAAAACAAGAAACTAATGTCCAGATCATAAATTTAGAGTTTGTCACCTTAAGAACAAGATACTACTACCAATCACCCACTGGTAGGAATTTCCGTTGTTAATTGCAGCTAGTCAGGTTAAAACGTCATTGAGTTACCAGCACATTCTCACTGGGCCCTGCTCGTGACTCGCAGCACACATGTGAGAGACATCTGACCTGTGCAGGTTGGAACGGCTATGACAGCTGTACCAGACATAGGTTGACCACGTGATCTCATCCACATTGGAACCAGGCATCTTAAGAAATGAGCTAATCAGGCACTGACTAACTGACAAGGGACAAAATATGTGCCCTGGTCCAGGACAGAAATGTTTACCCTGAGATTCACAAATCCCTCAAAGATTCAGGAGTCTATTAACAAGCTTCCAGCGATTTGTAACATTCTAAAATAGTGTGCAAAACATATTTTTTGTAAGGGGTTGAAGGACAGGTGGAGAAAAAAAGAGCCATACTCAATGAGGTTAAAATTATTGCTCTTGGAGAGTGTCATTAATGTAGTTGATTTTATTTTTCACTAACTGATCTGCCTTTATAAATAAAGCTTTACATTCACCTGCTTGGCATTATGCCCCATAGATGATTTTCAGTGATAAGTAAGGTTCTATACCTAAAAATTAATGTGAGTATATATTTCCATCTCTATTGGACATACATGGTATCAGCCAGAATTTTGTCAGAGAAGCAGAGAAACTGTGAGTGATGGAATAAGGGATTTATTACGGAGATTAAACTCTTATGTAATTGTGGAACCTGGTGAAGAAATCTATGCAGAACTATAGCCTCTGTGTCTGGTGTTTAGTCTGAAACTCTAAAGGAAAGGCTGGCAGATGGAAAGGAAATTTAGATGTAAAATTATGACAGAGTCATTGGAATTCACATCAGTCTCAAGTTGCTTTCACCTGTGATAATGCAGGTGACCCACAGGTGAGACTACCAACCCTCATTATAGAGCTGGACACAAATCACATCGAATCTCAATAAGGAAACTCATCAGGAGATCCAGCCCCTCAAAGGAGCTGGGAAAGGGGTCCTGTGGGAGCTGGAGGACCTGCAAGCACAAGTGCTGTTCCAAGCCCACAAAGTGCGTCCCTGCGTCAGCAACAACCACATGACCTGTGTGATGCCTGGTATCCTACACTCACCATGAGAATGTAAAAGCGACGGCTGTTTTACAACCACCCTCCAAACCTCATCAAAATATTTCCTGTGGTCAACCCCAAACCAAAGAAAAGAGAATTCTTGAAAAGTTTGTTCCAACTTGGTTTAGTTGATCCATCCAAACCACCGTATACACAGTACTTAAAAAAATCCAGGTATGGAAAAAAAATGCTTTTAAGTCTCATAGCCATAAAATGAAGGTGAAGTTTATATTTGATTTATTCCCTTGAATGATTGTAAAACAATTAGTTGCTTATATTGGTGGTGGTAGATATTTTATTTTTTTTGCTAGAGTGCACATACACTCACAAGAAAGATAGCAAGAGAGAAAGAAAGAGGGGAAAAGCATCCCCAATGGGATACGGTCATGCTACAATCTCTTCTCTATTTCTCCATGCTGTTGTGTCTTGGGGCAAGGACACACACATGCCCAGCATGTTTCTCAAGCTATCAGGGAAAGATTCAAACTCCATGGTCAGCCATGTGATATTAGGCTGCTTCAACTACCAGGCCATGGGTCAGCCCAGATATCTGAACTTTTTAAAGCTGTAACCCATGTCCCACTAAGCAAAACCAATTAAGAATTCCCAAACGCAAAATATATATTTTTTTAAATGAGAAAGAGAAGTACCTACCAAAAATAAGTGATAGGGACCAGCAGATGGTGTAATGTTTACGTTGCTAGATTACTATGTAGTCAACTGGTTCGAGACCTGGATCCAGTGGCTTAAAACTCACACCAGGCATGTGTGCATGCATGTCCAAGATCCCAAGAAGAGAATAGAGGAGAAGGAATGGCGACACGGCCATCCCCCCTAGGGGGTGATTTCTCTTTCTAGCTCTGTCTCTCTGGCAAACACACATGTTCCATATAAGCAAAAATCTCTCTCAAAAAATTAATTAAAAAGAAAGTGGTCGACATCTAGAATTTTAAAAAAGCTACCCAGGAAATCCACAAAAAAGAACAATAAACACATTAGACAAATACAAAAAGGACATTAAAGGGCAATCGAGAAGAAGAAAAAAATAGTGTAAGGGTTAATACCTGAGTATGAAGAAATGCTCAAGTTCATCTATAATCAGAGGAATGAAAACTAAAACAGTATGACTTACACCTTACAAATGAGCAAAATTGAGAATGCCATATGCTGGAGCAGACATGAAGCAGGACCTCTCAGGCACTACTAGTAGAGAACAGACTGATGTAGGCATCCTGGAAAGTTCCCTGGGGGCAATTAGTCGAGCCAAGATCACTGACCCGGCAATGCTACATTGGAGTTTAATATCAAAAAGAAATTCTTGAAAAAGTCCATAATTACTAGACTATCAAGGGTATTCATTACTGTGTTGTTTACACAAACAGGTTGTTGAAGGAAATACATGAGCTCATATCCAGGGAAGTAAATGAGGAAAATGACCAGCCACAGTGGTACGCATGCTGAGGCCACATGGGAAAGCCCCTGGTTCGCATCTCAAGGTCTCCTTGTATGAGCCAAAAGTGAATACATGTGCCTATGATCCTGGCTGGCTGAGGCTGGGGTGGATCACAGTGTGAAGACCTTATTGATGGTGACTTTGTCTCTCTCTCTTATAAAATAAACTTTTTTTTTGAGAAGTTTTGTTGTTGTTGTTGTTGTTGTTGTTGTTGTTGTTTTTGGCTATAGGGCATGTGTACTCGCCAGACAGAGAGAGACAGAAAGCGAGAAATCACCCCCCGGGGGGATGGCCACACCGCAACCCCTTCTTCTCCATTCTCCTCTCGGGATCTTGGGCACGTACGCACACGTGCCCGGCGTGAGTTTTAAGCCACCAGGTCTGGGACACGAACCGCGGTTGACTACATGGAAGTCCAGCAACATAGCCATTATACTAACTGCTGGTCCCATAAAATAAATAAACTTTAAAAAAATTATCCCATAGAACAGTAGTTACGTGCTATACAGAGGAAGCTGCATCCCACATGACTGACCATGGTCCAATTCCTGGTCCTAAGAAGAACACCCTGGGCACACATGTGCACCACCCCTCCGGGATCCTGATGATATGGAGAAGTGGAGGATAAGGGATTATGTGTGACCAGAATGCTACCCCTTCTTTCAGGTGCACACATGTACCCTCTTGCATTAAGAAAAAATAAACTTAATTAACTAAATAAATAAACAAACAAAGTAGAGTGAGACTATGCTATAGAATACTATCTAACATTTAGAAAAAAATACTGGGTTGTTTGAAAAGTCATGACTCATTTCTGCATAAAAAAAAATGTCATGACTTTTTGGATGACCCAATAACTAAATGAACTCTCAGCAACAAGAACAATCATTTTTTAAAAAGAATTATTTTACTTAAGTTTTTTAAAATTTCTTTTCATTTGACCAGAAAGGGACAGTCTGTTCTCTCTGAGAGAGAGAAAGAGAGAGAGAGAGAAGTGAGAAAGCAAGCTTCTGGATCCAGATTCAAACCACGGTCAGTCACGTGGGAGCACAGCACCCTTAACCACCATGCCACCTGCTGGCACCAATAACAATGATAAAAAGCCAATTTTCTAGTTTTAAAAAAATAGTAAAAATACAGCATTTTATGCAAGTTATGTTTGTAGTCAAAATGTACTAAGTTGTAACATAATTTAAAAGGATTCATAACAACTCAGAAGTACAAATCAAACACGTTAGAGTCACAGGCTATAGGGGGAAGAAAATAAGAATGAAGAATGAGAAAAAAGTGGATTAATGACTAAATAAGATATATGATTTGTACAAAAAGGTAACAGTAGTATACTGTAGAATAACTTAACTCTGTCCCTTTAAGGACTGTGAAATCAAATATGAATACACTCAGAAAGAAACAAATAACACTAGGCATAAAGGTTCATTTAATACATAGGTATAAAGAGAATTTCATCTGATACAATTATTTTTCTGAGCTCCGCTAAGTGCTACATTATGTCACAGAACTTGTAAGATTGTTTTGGTTTCATAGTTACTTGACTTCAGGGACCAGCAGTTAGCGTAATGGCTATGTCGCTGGACTCCCATGTAGTAGACGCAAGATCCCAAGAGGAGAATGGAGGAGAAGGGATTGCGGTGTGGCCATCCTCTCTAGGGGGTGATTTCTCACTTTCTGTCTCTCTGTCTCTCTCTGTCTGTCTGGCGAGCTCACGCGCCCTATAGCAAACACCTCTCCAAAAAAAAGAAAAGTATAAAAAAAAAGGGCAAAGTAAACTTTCAGGCCATAAAAAAGAAAAAAAGAAAGAAAAAGAGCTTTTAGTTAGATTCTAAAATAGACATATTGGAAAATAAAATATATAATTTTAGTTACTAAAAACAAAGGTGTTATATAAAGTAGCATGGAAACTGAAAACACTAATACTTTATAATCATCTTTTCCTTTTTTTAGATTGCTATAGGGCACATGCACTGTTCACAGAGACACAGACGAAAAATAAGAGAAAGTAAGAAATCACTCCCTGGGGGGATGGTCTTGCTCCAATACCTTCTTCACTCCTCTCAGGATTTTGGACACACACACACACACACAAGCACACACACATGCCCAGCATGTTTTTCAAGCTGCCAGGTCCAGGATTCAAACCACACAGTTGACCATATGAGATCCAGTCACCTTAACCTCCACACCATCTGCTGACCCTCAAATCATACTTTTAATTTTAATATCTTGTGGTTTATAGTTTAAAAATCATGAATTTCTTTTTGATATTAAACCCCAACATAGCATTGCCGGGTCAGTGATCTTGGCTCGACGAACGCTCTCAAGGAGCTTTCCAGAATGCCTATGTTGGACTGTTCTCTACGAGAAGTGCTTGAGAGATCTTGTTTCATGTCTGCCCCAGTGTATGGCATTTCTTTAATGACACACGAAATATGTCTTATATATTTCTACGGAATTCTATCCCTGGGGTTTTTAATCACAGCAGAATTCCTTAAAAGAAATGACCAATGACCACGGTTACTGAAATCAAAATACTCTGTTCGTAGCATATTCTATAATATCCTAAGCAGTCTTGGGCAGTTACCGTAATGATAAATAGATTTGTAACTATCCTAGATAGCACGATTCAAGTTTACAAGTATTAATATAAAATACTCAGTGATATCTTCACAGGATAATTTGAGATTATTCAACAATAGGCTTACTCAGGAAAATGCTATTTCTTTATTGTGTTTGTGCATTTGTTCTTGTCTTCTAGCTTAAATGAATCAAAGCTTTTTTTAAAATAATAATTCTTTTTAAGGATTCTGGTACTTCTGGTATACTTCCCATCTAATTTTAAAATCAATACACAGTCACAATCAGCTTATAAGAGTATACTAAGATATACTGCATAAACTGGCCAGTAATTAAATGTCCATTAAATAAAATATAGCCCTTTAAAGATTCTTTTATTTATTTATTTTATTTTATTTGTTATTATTGTTACTTTTTAAATTTGACCAGAGACAGAGCGAGAAAGAAAGAGAAAGTGAGAAAGCAAGCCATCAGGTCCAGGACTTGAACTCAGATCGACCATGTGGGAGTCCAACACCTTAACCACCATGCCACCTGCCAGCCACAACCCTTTAAAGAGTCTTAAAAGTCTCATTTGAAGCACAAACATAGTAAAAAAAATAAGCTAAAAAACAATAATATTATCTTTAGGTCAGAGTTATCAAGAAAGTCTTTTCAGCTAGAAGCTGAATTGTACAATAACACAATATGGGAAAATCAATGCCACAGTGGACTGTTTTCTGTCAAAAGACATAAGATGTCTTCCAAAGGGGCCTGATCTTGGGCGCCTGTATTATTTCAGCACCTGCTGTATTCTTTTAGTAGGGACAGTACTGACCACTGTGGTCTCATTGCTACTTTGGCAAATAATAATTTGTTCATGCTTTTTATTCACCTGAATATTAAGAGAACTGATTACTTGGGCAACAGTTCAGAGGACCCAGAGTTTTGCATTAATGAGAATTAGTTGCATTAGTTCAAATTTCTAATCTTTATGCAAAGAAATATTTTTATGCTGCTGTTCTTGGATTTGTCTGTAATTTCCAAAGTCAATACATAAAATGTCTCTTCTGGCCTTTAGGACTTTAAGAACATTATGGGTCATAAATGCCAGACATAGGTACCCTTTGGTACCAGTCACAGACCAGACAGACGGCACTATTATGCTGTAGATGAATCTAGGCAGAGGCATTTTACTTTACAGGTTAACATATTCATACAAAGGAGACAATATATAACAAGAAATATTTTGTGTAAATCTTGACAGTTGACTTTTATAACAAGAAGCCACTTAGTCTCTCTGTTTCCCATCAATGACTCTCAGACATCGGATGCTTTCGAAATAAATATTGTAGTTCTCAACTAACAACAAGGAGTTTCTGAAATTGAATAAATTTCTTTTTTGTATCTCCATGCCATATATACTAAATATCTGCACTATATGGCAGAAATGGAAATATCTGAACATGGAATAGCAGAAAGGGCAGATTTGTATGGGAGGGGAGTGGGTAGTAGACGGTGGGTGGAAGGGGCTCAGGGGGAAAAGACTTAACAGAAAAATAACATAAATTCTCTGTTGAAAATGATGAACATGGTAATATTCTTCATTTGATTGTCATTTACTGAACACATACTTTGGAAAACCATAGCACATTCTATAGAGATGTACAATGATGAAATGTAAATTTAAAAATTTTTGTCACACCCAGATTAGCTCCTTAAAGTCTTATGTTTATAATTCATTGCATTCTCTTTTGTTAAATATTTTTTAACAATAACTTTGTAGCTATATGTATTCAAGTCAGAAGTAACCAGGATTTTACAAGAAAAATAAATATTTCAAAATTCATATAACAGTTTCTATAATTCTAAAAGATTTTAGATTAATCTTGACATATAGGATGTATTGTTAAAAATCAAAGAATTAGTTATAACATTCCATATTAAAAGACGATATTGGGACCAGCTTAGCATAATGGCTATGTCATTGGACTCCCATGTAGTCAACTGTGGTTCAAGTCCTGTACCTGGTGGCTTAAACTCACACCCCACACGTGTGCATGCATGCCCAAGATCATGAGAGGAGAATGGAGGAGAAAGCGAAAACATCTACCAAAAAAAAAAAAAAAGAAGAAGAAGACATTGCTTCACAGACTTCCATTAATGAATTGTCTATTACTGTCATTTAAATAAGCACCATTCCTCAGATCATTTTCTCATTATTGATTTTCTTTCAACTTCCATTTTAATATAAATTTTCTCCTTTAAGAATGTCTAAGAGTTTGAAGTTTAAAAAATATGCATGAATTCAATATGGAGAAAAAAGTGATGAGCTATCTCTGCTGTGATATAATTCTTGAAAGCAAAATGGCATCATTTTGTCTTATACCATAAGAAATGTTATTAATAATTAAGTACTAAAAAGACATTCATGGTTTCTTCATTCACAGTGTCCTTCTAGTCTGTGACCTTTCAAAAAATCTTGAGAATTCTTAGGACCTGTGCCATCATGTGATAGTTCAGTTCAGGGAGTCACCTAGAAACAGGCTCCAAAATAAACGAAAGGTGAAAATCATGTACATTCAAAATAGTCCCTTGACAATCATTTAATCAAACATCTGTGGGAAATACATATTTTTTATTAAGTCTGACACACCAATAGTTCACCCTGCATTAGATCTTACAGATTTAATTTTTTTTCCTTAAAAAAAAAAAGATGAGTTTGCATTTAGGATTCATGTGATACAAAAGCTATGCGTCATAAAGAACTAGAGCCACCCCTGGCCTGACAAGATGTTCACATTTTTAGTGACAGAACTGAAACCGACGGAAAGAAAGATGGATGTTCTATTCCACCATCATACCAGGGCGTACACAATTTAAACAAAAGAGCTGCTCAAATTTATTATAACATTTAACTTCTCGTTCTATTTTTTTTTTCCCAATTTGACAGAGGGCATATGTGTTCACTGGAAAGAAAGAGAAAGAGAGGAAATGAGAGAGCATGGAAAATGACTGCTTCCATTGGGAACAGTCACACCACAATCCCTTCTCCTCCACATCTCCCTTCTTTCTGGATTTTGGGCATCCACACTTGCCCAGCGTGTTTTCAAGCCACCAGTCTGGGACTCAAACTGCGCAGTCAGCCTTGTGAGATGCAGCTGTCTTAACCGCTCTACCACTGACTGACCCTATCACTGTCATTTCTATCGTTGTGCCTAATTATCTCTTTGGTCAGCAAGAAAGAGGACATACACAATTAATCATAAGAGGCATAGCTTCACCTCCCAGAGACAGCTGTCACAGAAACACTTTCGCAGTTTTGTAATATTTGTAACACTGGTCGCTCAGTATCTCAACAAGCTCCGC
>NW_006159508.1:1914617-1922483 GCF_000334495.1 Tupaia belangeri chinensis
TTATTTTACTTTTCAACCTTTTCATTTTCTAAAGTTGTCAAGGCTGAAGCCCTTGACCCTGCCTCTTTATTAGAACAGAAATTCAATATCCGTTGTCTTTGCCAATCAAGGGAGCCAATTTTCTTTCCAAACACCCTACATTAATATTTTTTGGCATTTACTTCCAGTGATAAAGAATATTGTCTACATTAGAGGTCTATAATAACCACTATTCTTTAATTAACCAAAGTTAAATAAAGAATAGCTTAAAATCTTCCCTTATGAAATAGAGTGAGAACATTAGCAAGAATGAAAACATATGTTTCAGGCAGCCTAAAGGAATGGTGAGAGAAGGGACTGATAAAAAGAGGGTAAGACATTGAATTTAGGTGGAAATAATGAACCACGAGCACATCTTTACAAGGCAATGAGAAGCTCTACAAAGAAATCCTCTTTATTTTATACACCCCCAAGAGATCAGCATACACAAAGAACTGATAATAAGATTGTAAGAGTGAAACATATTTGTCACAGTAACAAAAGTAATAGGCTAACTTGAACAGATAAGTAGTTTTTTGTTTTGTTTTGTTTTGTTTTGTTTTTCCCAATTACAGTTAACATTTATTTATACCATGGTTAAAGCTTATATTTTCTTTATAGGCTTCCTGTATTTTAAACCCTATCCACTGAAACTGTAAAGCTACAGGTAATTGAAAGTAAAAAGCAAGTAAATGTATTCAAAGGCTACTGGAACTGTTTCAATAAAAATAACCCTAATAAAATTTACAAAAATTATATTGTGCCTTTTGAGAGTATACACTAATATAAAAGAGGATGAACTTTGTGTGGAACAAAGTAAGTAGTCACATAGAATAAATTTTGTCTCTTATAAAGACTGATAAAATTAGAAATGTTCTCCATGATTAATTTTTACATACAACAAAGGTGCTAACTTAATGGTGATAACTAAGATAGACAGATGCTGTGTTTAAGTTTAGGAAATTAGTGGTATACTTGCTATTGCTTAGAAATGTTACAATGTAGGGACCAGCAGATGGTGTAAGGGTTACATTGCTAGACTCCCACATAGTCGACTGTGGTTTGAGTCCCAGACCCAGCAGCTTAAAATACACGAGGTGCATGTGTCCAAAATCCTGAGAGGAGAATGGAGAAGGGTTTACGGCATGGCCATCTCCCCCGGGGGGTGATTTCAGGCTTTCTCTCTCTCTCTGGCAAGCACATGCACCCCATAGCAAAAATCTCTAAAAACAAAAAAAGAAAAAAAAAGAAATGTTACAATGTAAACTATTTTCAGTAATTCCTGTTGCTGCAGATTAAAGTCTTGAATCTGTTTCTCTTAAGATTCATATATACTTTAGGGACCAGAAGATGGCATAATGGCTACATCGCTGAACTCCCATGTAGTTGACTGCAGTGTGAGTCCTGGACCTGGTGGCTTAAACTCACGCTGGGCGCATGTGTGTGCATACCCAAGATCCCAAGAGGAGAAAAGAGAAGAAATTGTGGCATGGCCATCCCCCCTGGGTAATGATTTCTTGCTTTCTGTCTCTCTGCCTCTCTCTGTGACTTTCTGATGAGTACACGCGCCCTATTGCAAAAACCTCTCAAAAAAAAAAAAAATCATATATACTTTAAAAGTGCTTAACTGGAGCTTAAGTTGTGATTTCTCTACAGTCTCCAGTATTGAGATCATATGGGAAGAAGTAAAGATTTATTTATAAATCAGCGACATAAACGCATTCTTTATGTTATCCATGCTTAAAACATAATAAAAGTCTGAGCCATATCTGTGCTCCCATGTTTAATGAGGCGCTATTCACAATAGTCTAGATATGGAATCGATTTAAGCATCCATCAGTGTATGAATGGATAAAGATATACAGATACAATGGAATAGTCAGATATAAAAAGGGAGAAATTCTGTTATTTGTAGCAACGTGGATAAACCTGGAGGAAATTATGGGTTCCCATGAGACTCCAAATACCACCGCTGCTAATCTAACAGGGGCGGAGACCAGATGGCAGTGCAGTAGGAGTGATACGAGGTGGTGCGGCTGCAAACACACAGCCTGGCCCACCCACCTGATGCCCATACTCACTGCACAGCCTGGTGGACTAGCACCAGTCCACGGCCCCCTGTTCTAGAGTACTAAATAGTACAATAGAGTATATTTCAAAATAATAAGAAGAGAGGATTTTGAATGTTCGCTACACAAAGCAATGATAAAGGTTTGAGATGGATGTGTTTATAGCTCTCATTTGATCATTACATAGTGTATGCATGTATTGAAAAAATCACACTGTATCCCTCAATATATACAACTATTATACGTCTAATAAAATTTTATTTTTAAAAAAATAAAACTCACAAAAGAGAAGAAAAAAGAAAATCTCCAAAATCAGATTAAATTGGGACATGTTCACTAAAATCAAACAAAATACTTGAGCCTTAAAGTTTAGAAATAATTTTTCTTGGGAACCAGCAGTTAGCGTAATGGCTATGTAGCTGGACTCCCACATAGTCAACCACGGTTCGCATCCCGGACCCAGTGGCTTAAAACTCACGCCGGGTGCATGTGCGTTTGTGCCCAAGATCCCGAGAGGAGAATGGAGGAGAAGGGATTGCGGCATGACCATCCCCCCTGGGGGGTGATTTCTCGCTTTCTGTCACTATGTCTCTCTCTGTCTGGCGAGCGCGCACACCCTATAGCGTAAAACCTCTCCAAAAAACAAACAAACAAACAAACAAACAAAAGTTTAGAAATAATTTTTCTGTAGATTTCATGATTTAGGAACATTCCAACCTTGAGTTTTTAATAGATTGTGGAATTGTTTTCTTTTGTAAAATAATAATATAATAATAATGGCTTTGTTCAAAAAATTCTTGACTTTGAGTGTCATCTCTGATGTATGAGTGTTTTTTTTTCCCCATGACAGAATTACAAATTCCTACCTTTATTTTTCTTTTCTGAATGTTTATGTCTTTTTTTAGAAAGAGAGATACTCCCTTTATAGTGTCTTACCATGCCACAATCCTCCCATCCTCCAACCAACCAAGAACACAAGGGCCTGCTGTCAAGCCTGGATGTGGTCAGACAGACCTTTTACTGAACCCAAGGCCTTCCTAAATGGCTCAAGCATGTCACCACAGTGCCTACACTTGAGCCACTGTAATTGAGCCTCAAACACCTAGACTCTTACATATTGTCATACATTACTTTACAACAGGGCCCAATATTAGGTACCAGAACCAAGGTTCATGAATTCTTGACTAAGCTTGACCATTTAGTATTAAGACTTTTTATTTTTCCTATAAGGTATGTGAGCTCACTGGAGACAGAAAGAGATAGAGAGAAAGATGGAAAGTGAGAAGTCACCCCCTAGAGGAGTTGGCCATCCAGCAACCTCTTCTCCACTCTCCTCTCAGGATTTTGAGCACACACACACATGCACCTGGTGTGAGTTTCAGGCAACCTGGTCTAGGACTAAAACCACAGAGTCGCCATGTGGGACCCAGCAGCCTTAACTTCCACACCATCTGCTGGCCCAACAATGTCAAGACTTTTAAAAACTACTATTTTATTAATTTTTTCCTTAAGAGATTTTTGCTGTAGGGCACATGCACTCACCAGAGACACAGAAAGACAGAAAGCAAGAAATCATCCCCCGGTGGGGTGGGATAACCAAGCCACAATCCCTTTTCCTCCATTAGCTCAGGATCTTGGGCGTGCATGCACCCGTGCCTGATGTGTTTCAAGATGCTGGGTCCATGACTCAAATTACAATTAACCATGTGGATGTCCAGTGCCTTAACCACTACACCACCTGTGGGCCCCTAAACTATTATTTTAATGCATTCTATGAAGACCTAAAGTAAAAGACACTGACAAGATAATGTACAAAAATTATGTTATATTTGTTAATATTCTGCTGAGTTCAAATCATTTGAGCATATTGCTTTGAGTTATTTCATATTCGGCTTTAGACCTTACAGATCAACTTTAATCTCCCTTTTCAGGAGTGTTGCCTTTTGAATTTTCCCATCTATGAATAAGAGTTTCTAACCATCATTAAATTAATATAGTCAAGCCTGAAGCCTTATCATATTGACAATCTTTAGGTAAAACTGTGTCGTCCATCTTTGTGCTTCATTTTGCTAAGCAAAACCTAAAACATAATTTGAATTTAATCAGAAAATTCTTTTAAGGTTCAACAATTCATATCACAGTGATATTGATGCTAAAAATAATAATTAGACTTGGACATGATTTTAAGAATGACTCATAATTAATTGGATTATCTTCTATATAACTTTTTCATTTATTCTACAATTACAAAAACAACATTCTCATGGGTTTGTGTGCAATACGTTTTACACAACTATGAGTATTTGGATAAAAAGAAATGTTTCTAGAGTATATATTTTTAAAAGACATTCAAGATACACTTTATTAGTGTCCATTGCAACATGTCCAGAGGAAAAGATAACCCTATGACCTCAATGACTGAAATGTGTTTTTAATGTGAAATAAGGTGGACAATTAATGCAAATGATGAAGCTGCCACTTCTGTTAAGAAAAGAGACATCTTCTTTTTGGTGAGTGAGGTATCTTCTTTATTCTGTTTATATTCAAACACTAAATAACCACAGCATTTTTATCACAGGTGTCTGTGAATTTGCATAAATTGCGCAATAAAATGCCAAAATCATTTTAGTAAAGTAAAAATTAGGACATACAATAATTAAGGTTGAGTATATAATTATTATGTTTACCACATTTTTGATGACATGCAGCAAACAACTATGTTTAGAAGTACATCTGTTTCAAATAACAAAAAAATAGTGCTATAGCTAAAAATATTCTTTAAGAATACACCAGACTCTGAAGAACATAGCTGTTTGTTAGATTTCTCAGTACAGCAATCTATCTCAGGTGTTATGATCTGCCATTCTAACTTTAAAAAGCAAAACTTCTAAATCCAACATATCATTAGTTTCTTTAGTATTGACTTATTACCACTGGGGGAAAATGTCTTCATGCTTTCTCAAACTTGATAAATAATGACATATTCTTGCTTGCTTGCCTTTTTTTAGGTTTGTGCCATGAGACATGTGTGTTCACCAAGGAGAAACAGTGAGATTAAAAGTGAGAAATCACTCCCCGGGGCCATGGCCATGATGGTCATGCCACAGTCCTTTCTCCTCCATCTTCCTCCTGGGATTTTGGGCATGCATGCACATGTGCCTGCCATGAACTTCAAGATGCTCAAACTGTGGCCAGCCATAAACTTTAACCACCACGTCATCTGCTGACCCCTATGCTTTCTTTTTTAAGTAACTTCATCTAGAAGGACTAGAAAATAATTCTTTATATTTTCATTGTTAGGATGGTCCTAACCTTGTTTTAAAATTCTCTGGTTTAAATTTCAATTGGAAACAGCGATTTGAGAAGTCTTGAAGAATATGATTATTACAAATTTAAATTATCACATCCCTGACCAGAATCACTCTGTGGTTAGTTATCGTCCTATTTGACAAGGCAAAGTTTGTTTGTTCGTTTGTTTTTAACTATTCAAATATAAATTTGGCCTTCTTCAAGGACCTACCTACAGTATATACCTTGGTAATTTCCCATGTCTTCCAAGATAATTGAAAGACTGTCATTTTCATTCAAGAAAATTTGTGGTTAGTGGAATACGTTTACAAATTAAAAGTAACCTATCATTTTAGCAAGAAACTTATTTAGAACCTATTTTTAATGGGTCTTTAAGAATTCTCATCAGGGACCAGCAGTTAGTGTAATGGCTATGTCGCTGGACTCCCACGTAGTCGACTGCAGTTCGAGTCCTGGATCCAGTGGCTTAAACTCACACCGGGGGCATGTTCGTGCATGCCCAAGATCCCGAGAAGAGAATGGAGGAGAAGGGATTGAGGCGTGGCCATCCCCCCGGTAGGTGATTTCTCACTTTCTGTCTCTTTGTCTCTCTCTGTCTCTCTCTTTCTGGTGAGCACATAAGCCCTATAGCAAAAACCTCTCAAAAAAAAAAAAAATTCCTATCAGACACCAAATTTTACTAATTTGTCTATTTTCAGGAATCAAAAAATATATAAACAAGCCCTTCACAAGAAAGCATCTTTAGACAAAAGTAAAAATGGCTAGCCAAACTTCTATTTATCAGATTATCTTTTATATTTGCTATATTCTCTTTCAAAACATCATTCTCGCTAATTTTCCAGATAGTTTGATGAACTGTAATGCTTCTCAGTTAGTGGGTCACACCATCTGTCTTATCTGTCACATGGAGGAGGCAAAGGGTTCAGAACATGAGCTCTTCCCTTCCATGCACTTGTGAAAATATTAACTTAACTTTCATGTATTTCATACAACCTTATAAAGAGCTCACCAAATGAGAACCATAATGTTATTGTTAAATGTTGATTAAATTCAAGTCAATAACTATAATATATGTACAAGAGTCCACCCTATCCATGAGGAATATGTTCTAAGACCCCCAGTGGGTGCCTGAAATCACAGATAGTATTAACTCCTAGATATACTATGTTTATTACTATACATACCTATGAGAGAGTTTAATTTATTAATGAGGCACAGTAAAAGGTTAACAACAGTTAGTAATAAAAACAGAACATGAAGGAAACAGGTGGCATGGTGGTTAAGGTGCTGGATTCCCATATGGCCAATCACAATTCAAATCCTAGATCTGGTAACTTGAAAATCACACCAGGCACATATGTGTGCCCAGAATCTGAAGAAAAGAATGGAGAAGGGATTGTGACATATCCAACCCTCCTGAGAGGTGATTTCTCATTTTCCCTTTCTTTGTCTCCATTTCTCTACAGTGAGTGCACATGCTCTATGACAAAAACTTAAAAAAAAACATTGTTTCACATCCTTTCAACACTTGATACTGTCAGACTAATTTTTTCCATTTTGTTGAAGTAAAATGATATCTTATAGTTTTAATTTGCAAATCTTATTACATGAGATTAGTTATTTGTGTTTGTAGAATATCTGTTCATTTCTTATTGTCAGAGAGCACATGTACACACATATAAGAGTGAAACACTCCCCCAGTAGGATGAGGTTACATCATCATTCTTTTCCTCCAATTTTCTATCCGTTGTGATTTTGGGCATGCATACACAAACACCAACAATAGGCTCATATTATAACCATGGTTGGCCATGTGGGATCCAACTTCCTACACACAGCACTTAACAACTGTGTTTCGGGATTAATCTGGGAAAATTTCTGTAGCTGACATCTTCTGACAAAGTTTCTCTTCATTTTTGTGGTGCTTTATGACAAATACAAGTTGCTGTCTTAATGTAATCAAAATTGCCAATCTTTTATTGTTCTCTTTAGTCTTAAGCTAGCTATCTCAACTTTAAAAACATAAATACAAGTTTTTGTGTTATCTTCAATAACTATTTTCTTTCATATTTAAGCCTTGATAGTCAGTAGTATGCTTCGGCTTGTACTGACTTGCAAGAGTCAATTATTACATTTTCAGAAATTTTGGGGCTGAATGATTTCACATCAGTAGCTTCAAGTTGACCATGTTGTGAATATTAATAACATGGAAATTGGTAAACACTAAAAAATCAGTTTGATTGGCTATTTTTTGGGGGGGATGGGGATATCTTGTTTTTAAACATTATCAGTACAATTCTGTCTTTATTCCATCTGGTATTGATTTTTGGATATAGTCACCATTTGTAAAGAAGTTGTCCTTTCTCCATTTGTCTGAAATGTCAACTCTGTAATAAATCACTATTTCATCTTTACATAGGTCTATCATTGATCTCTCTCACTCTTACAATGATCTATGTTTATATATATA
>NW_006159508.1:1922514-1951725 GCF_000334495.1 Tupaia belangeri chinensis
TTTTTTTTTTTTTTTTTGAGAGGTTTTTGCTATAGGGCGCATGCACTCGCTAGACAGAGAGAGACAAAAAGATAGAAAGCGAGAAATCACCCCTCAGGGGGGATGGCCACACCGCAATCCCTTCTCCTCCATTCTCCTCTCGGGATCTTGGGCACACATGCACACGTGCCCGGCGTGAGTTTAAGCCATCAGGTCCAGGACATGAACCGCGATCGATTACATGGGAGTCCAGCGACATAGCCATTACGCTAACTGCTGGTCCCTAATTTTGGATATTTGATAAGATAGTAATCCCACATTGCTCACTTTTTGAGGAATGCTTAGCTATTTATATCTTTGGTTTTCCTTACAAAGTTGATAATTATCTCTCAAATTGAAAGAATACTCCCTACAAATTCAGATTGGAATTATATTAATATTATTACATATCTGAGTCAACTGGGGATAACTGAGCAGTTACTATATCAAGTTTTTCAATGATTAACAAACATAAAACTATAATATAGGTATTTTTAAAATAACAAAGTTTTGTAATTTCTTTTTAAAAGACTTGTACCTATTATGACTTTAGGTGCATCAATCCTTTTCAAAATATTTATTCCCTTTTACTGCCTGGTAACAAAATATTAATTTTTTATGTTTTCTTGTTTATGCATATATAATTTAGAAGTGCTTCCTAATTTCTAAATTTATCAGTTTTATTCTAGATATCTTTTCAATTGAGTTCTTACATTGTGATCAGAGAGTTTCAGTAAATGATATACTCTCATAGGTTAGCATCTGTTTTTTAAGTTTCTTTCTTTCCTGAAAGAGGAAATGAGAGAGGGAAGGGAGGAGGGGTAGAGAGAGGGCCTGTAAGGGACCAGCAGTTAGTGTAATAGCTATATTGCTGGACTCCTATGTAGTCGACTGTGGTTCGAGTCCTGGACCCGGTGGCTTAAACTCACACTGGGCACGTGTGTGTGCATGCCCAAGATCCCAAGAGGAGAATGGAGGAGAAGGGATTGCAGCATGGCTATCCCCCCTAGACTAGGGTGATTTCTCACTTTCTGTCTCTCTGTCTCTCTCTGTCTTTCTGGGGAGTGCATGTGCCCTATAGCAAAAACCTCTCCAAAAAAAGAAAAAGAAAAAGAAAAAGAAAAAGAGAGAGGGCCTTTGAGAGGTCTTGCCATGCTATAGTCTCCCTCTACCCCCATCCTTCCAGTCAATGAGGATCATGAGTATTCCGAGTGTGTTTAAGAAGATCCAGGATTAGAATACTGGGTTTCCAGCATTCCACAGCAACTAAGCCAGTATATCATTATTTTTTAAATACCCTCTTCAAAATTGAAAATAATACGCATTCTTAACTTGTTGAAATGCAGTATTCTAGAGGTATTCACTAGACTAAGTTTATTACTGGGTGTTAAGTCTTCCATATCCAAAATTTTTGGTAGCTTGCTCTCTAAATTAGTAAGTTTTTAAAGATCCCACTATATGGTAGTTATGCATATTTTTCCCTATATTTCTACCAGGGGGTTTTAAGTTTTGGTTATGTCATTTCTTGAATTCAAATTTAAGTTATTATATAAAAAACTGAAATTAATTAGCATCACGTTATCTCTTACTTTTGACTTATAGTCTATCTTGTTTAATATCTACAAAACTTTTTTTTGATCTACATAGTATACACTTTCTTTTAATTCTCAGTCAACCTTTATTTATTCCAATGTTTTAGATGTGTTCTTTACAGACACAAAATATCTCTTGACTTTTTTTTTTTTGAACCAATTCATCCATCTTTTTCTGTAACTGATACATTTGGTCTATTTGCACCTATTTTAGTGTCTGATATATCTTTACTCTTATACTCTCTTATTTTGTATTCTCAAGGTTCCCTTCAAAGTTTATAAAGTAAGATTCCTAGCAATATCACTATGCCTGATTCCCACATTTCTCAATTCACACAAATTGAAGCTCAACGTTCACTAGAATTTGCAAATATTTTCATAAGAAAGTAAGCCCTCTGCTTTCCATGCCTTTTTTTTTTTAACTGTAGATATCAGAGATAGTGTGGGAGGACAGTGTGAAATGGCAGAGAGGTAGGGAATAAAGAGGAGAAAAAAGCAAAATAGACAAAAAACAAGAAACGGAAAATTATTTGTTGACAATGACAATTAGGGTAATATCTTTGATTAAGCCAATACATAGTGTATTCTCGATGGAAAATTTCAATTTGTATACTGTAATGATGTACAGTTAATGAATATAAATAAATTGATTTAAAATTTAAAAAAAGAAAGAAAGTTTACCTCTCTTTTTTCCCTCTTTCATTCAGCTATTCAGCCTCTGGTTATTTATACATGCCTGCTAGCTCTTGATGTATTTAAAACTGTGTCCAACAAGCATTTTGTTATTATAGAAGGATGGACCTGGGTATTTATCTTTCCTTACTGCCAGCAAGAGAAATCCTTATGAGATTTCTTTTTAGCAATGTAAATTTGCAAATTGTCAAGGTAGAAAATAAAATCCCCTCAATATTAGAGCCAACTAATCCTATACCTGACCCTTAAAACACTGGTCACAACACCCTCAACAAACCAACCATTGTTAATACCATCCCTTCAGTATAAAAGAAGCTGCGTTATCACTATGAAAGCATTTCTTCCAATAACCATAGTGGCCAAAGTATGTGAACTTTTCAAAACTGCAATCTTTCTTATTGAACACAGAACATATTTCTATAAAAAATGTCAGTCGTGTTGTAAGTGGCCAATAAATAATAATAATTTTTTAATTATATTAATCATTTCAGAATCCAGCAATCCAACCACCATGCCACCTGCTGGTTAATTAATTAATTATATTGATAATAGTAACTAAATTGGGCCTTTGTTGATATGGTAACTATTTTATTGCAAACAGGTTTTCTGTGCATTTCTCTAATTCTTTTTTAAATATATCCTTTGCATTTATTTTGTCAATATTATTCAATAAGAGATTATTTTGCTTCCTAAAGGTCACCTCTATCTAAAAATTTAATATAGTCACATATATAAAGTTTCACTGAATAGAAAATAAATAACGAGTTTAAGGTTAGAGGCCTGAGTGTACAATATTTCAAAAATGATAAGTAAGCAACTTAAGTAATATAGGATGTTAGGTACGTAGTTTATTAGATCAAAATAATTTTACTTGGAAAGAGCTTCCTTCTCAAATACCAGCATTCCTCAATATTATAACAGCATTTGCTTATTTTATCCCTGATAGTTCTTTTTGTCAAATTATTCTCTCATTTGTCAGTCAGCATTACCTCCGAATGTGAGGCACATTTCCTGTATAGTGATCAGAATGGTAATTTATAAGTCAACATAAATGGGTTGACTTTAATTCCTTTAAGCAGCATCACAGCTGAAGTCTTGTGATGTCATCACCATATGTTGTACTATTTTACAAATTCTAAAATAAGCTATATAGGTTAATGTTAATAGTATTGTTCTATACTTAGTATAATCTGCCCTCAAACATTCTCCAGCTATGAGACTTATGGAGCGATATATTCTTGCTCAAAAATAGCGATGCCCTTGTATCAGGTTAGTAACAAGATCCTGACAGCCTATATCAGGCAGAATCCCTTTCTTGTACACGATTCCCAATAGTCTCACTTTGCTTTGTACAAAAGTGTTGTAAGAAAAGATATGCTTTTAAAGAACCAAGGTGATTTTGAGGTGTTTAAAAATTGGCTTCAGTCCTTGAATCGCACAGAAACTTAAAAACTTCAGACTTAACTATGTGTTTTTTGCATATACGTAATATATATTGTATATGTATGACAATATATAATATAGATATTATATTGACTTTCCTGCTCTTCAAAAAAATTAAAATTCTTAAAAATATTTCCTTTTTCAAAGATAATTGTTGATGTTATATGGTCTATATGGTCTATAAAATGCAGAGTTGACCTAGTTTATAACTGCGTACGAACCTTTCATTGTGCCTACTGCGCCATTTATCTTTGCTGACACCACTGCATCTGTATCTTTATTAATAGAAAAATGGCAATGTGGTAGAATGTGTACACTCACTGAGTTCTTGCTTTGCAGGAGTTAGCTCATGGAGGGCATCCAAGAGTCCTATAAAATGGACTGTTAAGCTGGCCCTACAGCCTAGTGGATAAGGGAGACAAATCTCTCACATGGCCAGCTACAGCTTGAATCCTGCCATTAGCAGCTTGGAAACATGCTGGGTACATGTGAATATATATCCAAAATCCTGAAAGAATGGAGAAATGGAGGAGAAAGGATTGCAGTCTGACCATTCTCCATGGAGTAGAAGGAAGCGCTTTCTCCCTCTCTTTCTCTCTGGTGAGCACACAATCCTCTGGCAATTTAAAGTACTTTTTTTAAAGAATTAATTTTATTTATTATTATTATTATTTTTAAAATTTGACTAAAAAAAGAGACATAGAGAGAGAGAAAGAGAGAGGACAGGAGGATAGTGAGAAAGCAAGCCGCCAGGTCCGGGACTCAAACAATGGTCAGCCACGTCTTAGTCCAGCACCTTAATCACCATGTCACTTGCTGGCCCGCTGGCAATTTAAATAAATAATTAATTAATTAAACTAAACTAAACTAAACTAAAATAGGTCTTGTCATTATCCTTTACAAAAATAAGAAAAATCAAGGACTAGAAAAGTTAAATTTCTGCAGATCACACAACTAAAATGAAAGAAACATAATTCAAAACCAGTTTTATTGGATTCCATAGCCAGGGCTCCTAACTATAATATTGAATATGCATGTAGTATTAATATAGGGAGTTAGTAAGGATTTTACACAAATGATCTGTAGTACCTATCTTTTATTACTTTTATTATTCCTTAAAGTCAGAAAATTGTTACCCTAATTTTGCCAATTATGTTACCAGTAAGAAAAGCTCAAAATCTCATAGCAAAGGGAGAAGGAAAAGTGAACTAGTTGTGTTCAAAACATGTGCATTTAACCTCTGTACTTTCCCTGTGGTAACCTTTCTCACTATGAACCCTATGTAGTAAATGTTACCCTAGCAGGAATGGACTCAGGGACTTGTTCTGTCTTCTTTGTCTGTGAACTGAGTAAGCTAGAAATCTCTAGGCAGCATTATAACCCTGTACTTTATGTGTCTTGGTTTAGATGATTCCAATAAAAACTAAACATGCCATGAACAGAGTTTATGAGTTTGTTTTCAATTGTCTTCGCATCATAAGAAAGAGTTTAACTTATTTTCCTTTGTTTCAGCTACAATATTTATCATACCATCACTAAATTCGAAACTTTGGACCATGTTGAAATTATGTCAAATTAATAATCATGTGTGGATTACAAACAGCTAGACAGAAATTATATTAACAGCAGACATTTCATTATTACAAGTACTTCATGTGCCCTTTGTGTGTTTAAAATAGACAAAACTGTTCATGTATGCTTCTGTTTCAATGTCTAGCTTGAATTTGTGTCTATAATAATGTACAATTGCTATTTTCTAGCTCTTTAAAACATGAGTTAAAATTGTAATGCTTTGGGACCAGCAGTTGGTGTAATGGCTATGTCACTGGACTCCCATGTAGTCAACCGCGGTTCAAGTTCCAGACCTGGTGGCTTAAACTCACACCGGCACATGTGCGTGCATGCTCAAGATCCCAAGAGGAGAATGGAGGAGAAGGGATTGTGGCATGGCCATCCCCCCTGGGGGGGTTATTTCTTGCTTTCTGTCTCTTTGTCTCTCTCTGTCTTTCTGGCAAGCGCACACGCCCTGTAGCAAAAACCTCTCCAAAAAAAGAAAAATAAAAATTGTAATGCCTTCTGGAAAGTTGAGATTAACACTGATAAAAAGTCATTCTTTATCTCCCAGGCATAACAAATTTAAAAGTCTCTTATTTTAGGCTAAGTTTGCAGCAATTTGTTACAGATTCACCCAGTAAGCTAATGCAAACTGATAAAGCATATTTCCTTTTTCCTCACATTTAATCTTGTGTGTATTCCCAAAAATGCACATATATAAAATTAAAAGGAAAAAAACTCTGCCCTAAATCCATAAATGCAGTGTGTCATAATCAAATGGATTTTAAGGCAAAAAAAAAAAAAAAAGAACATTACAGAAAAAAAATGAAAAAATCCAAATGAAATCTGGAATTTAGTTAACAGTAGTGTACCAATGTTAATTTTTACTTTTGATAAATGTAGCATAGTTACATAAGACGTTTACCATTGGGGGAAGCTGGGTGAAGGAAATATAGGAAATCTCTCTACTATCTTTATAACTTATCTACAAATTTTAAAGTATTCTAAAAAAGTTTTTAAATCTTAAAAAAAAATAAATCAACATACTAAGAACCAGGATGGAAGCTTACCTACTGCAGTGTCAATTAGACAAAAGTCAGTTTTATTATTCTTATCAATCATTCTAAATTTGATATAAACTATCAAGGTGGTTTATGATTTAAGAGACACAAACATTTTCAGAATATACAACTATAAATCCCAGGAATAGAATACTCACACTTTAGGAATATGATCAGTTTCCCCATGAAAAGCTATCAGGCATAAATTCCACAGTAAGCTAGAATATTTTTATTAGGAAGATGGCTGACCTATTTTTGGTAAGCAGTTTATTTTAAATAAATAAATAAAATCTCAGGGTTAAAGTTAAGGTAATTATGACATTACTGATAATCTGACATCTTCAGGAATACCTAAACATTTATCAAGAATTTCTTATATACTTCAATTTACATGAATGGCATGCCACATCAAATCCTCCCAAACCATTTATCACTATTCTACCTCTTAGAAGCTGAGACATGAAAGCTTTAATAGGTGCCCAAGATCATAAGTTTAATAAGTGACAGAGCCCAGACATGAATTCAAAACTTTCAAATTCATTGAAACCTGCTGATTTCACTGCATAGAGTGAAAGTAGAGCAAAGATCTACTTTTCCTGTCGCATCCACTAGGAGACCTTTTTCTTTCTCTGGTCTGCATGTCATTTTCCCATATTACATTTTAGCTACAGTTATCTCAACTTTACTGACATGCAAATATTGGTTAAGTGCATTATAAAAAAGTCCAATGAACACTTCAGTGGGAGCAAGGGACCCAAATGTATTATTATTCTCCTTTTGCCCTTTTCCATCATTGTCTACCTTCATACTGTGTTTTGACCTAAAAAAACTGCATCCCCTGGTTTCTGGAGATAGAAAAGATGAAGACTTGATTGTAGTTCCCTTCTCCTCCCTCTCTGCCAAGTCACTGTTCCTGAAATGATTCCGTACAGAATTCTCCTATGATCAGAATTTTTATCAAGTTTTGATAACAGTGTATTCTTTCAAAACCTCTTGAAATGGCTACATCATCAAATTCTGCTCAGTGTCCTTTATTTATTATATTATCTACTTCATGATAAGACCAGATTAAACATCAGTTTTGTGCATAATAATCCTTGTGTTTTTCTCCAGTGTTAAGCTCTTTGCATGGTAAAATTGTACTTTCCTTTAAAAAGAGGGCTAAACATCTTTTAAAGTTCTTCTCATCCAACCTTTACTCCCTGTCAGAACATACACACACATGCAGAGTGAAGGAATTTATTTAAATCAAAGTGTCTTCAGAGGAATAATTGATATTGCTAATGCAGTTAAAACCTAAATTCAAATAAGTTGTTCTTTCAACTTATGTATTTTTACTCAGACTTAAATGTAATTTCACCTCATTTAATTTATTTCATTTAAAATATAAATATATTTACCATAGATAATATTCACCTATAATAAAATAGTTTCATTTAACTCTGCAAAAATAACAATTGTATTCAATGATTGTTGTGTACTAGGCTAAGTAACTATTGCCATTTCTGAGTCTGAAAAAAAATTTTCCCTAAAAGATGTATTGAACACTTATCATTTTCAACTCTCTAGATTCCCAAGAGGCCCAATTATATCAACAAAATGCAGAATTCAAAATACTCTTGGGAAAATATGTCACCTAATCAAGAATAACCCAGAAGTAACTTTCTTCTAGATAGTTCAAAAACTGTATTTCAATTTGTAAAATTATATCCAGGCAATAATTTGGATTCTATTATATATTTTTAGAAGACTTCTACAGGCCTAATTGGTATTTTATTAATGCATATTGTATTGCTTTAAAAACTTTTAAAAAAAGTTTCACATAACCCTTATCAAATAGTAAATAAAAAAATCCTATCCAGCCTAAGGAACTGATATTTTTGAACCCACTAATAAAGTTAACTTAAGAATAGAATTTATTCTAAAAAGTATATTTTCCCATGAGAGAAAGAAACAGAGATGGAGACATAGCACCTCCAATAGGGTCCCAACACAGCAATCCATCCTTGGCCTTCAGGCTGCTCTGGGATCAAGGCAAGCATGTACTCAGGGAGGTTTATGGGTCTGTACTGCAAACAGGAAACAAAGGAAAACAAGGAAACAAACAAACAAAAACAAAGAGACTAGGGAGGAATTCTCAAATTCTGTACACCCACATCTTTGGTCATAGAATCACCTACATAAACAAAAAGATTCAACGAAGCCCAGCGAATGACCAAAGAAGCTGAACTTAAACTGAACTGCTCCCAGAAAACCAGGTTCTTAGCTCAAGTCCAAACAACAGAGTTGTCTGTTAAGATTCATCTGAGATAGGGAACCAGCAGTTAGCGTAATGGCTATGTCGCTGGATTCCCACGTAGTCGACCGCGGTTCGTGTCCCAGACCCGGTGGCTTAAAACTCACGCCGGGCGCGTGTGCATGCGTGCCCAAGATCCCGAGAGGAGAATGGAGGAGAAGGGATTGTGGCGTGACCATCCCCCCTGGGGGGTGATTTCTCGCTTTCTGTCTCTATGTCTCTCTCTGTCTGTCTGGCGAACGCACGCGCCCTACAGTGAAAATCTCTCTCAAAAAAAAACCAAACAAACAAACAAAAAAAACTCTCCCTCCTCATTGAGGGTGAAAAAAAAAAGTTAAAAAAAAAAAGATTCATCTGAGATAAATAAATAACAGAATCCATATTCTCCCCAACTTAATTTTCTCAATATCCAGGATATGATGCAAAATTACTTAACCCACAATAACCAGAAAAATCAAACAGAATCTAAAGAATAAGAAAATTATTTGAAGCTAACTTCAGAATGAACCAGACGTTGGAAATAGAAGACAAGAATATTAAACTGGCTATAATAACTTTCTACCATATTTTTAAAAAGTGAATGTCTATTTGTAAAGAATAGGAAACACTGGCAAACAAATAATAATAAAAAGTAAGTGGAATCCCAAAATAAAAATATCTTTTTTTTAATGTTTTTCACCATAAGGTGTGCCTGTTCACCAGAGAGAGACAGGGAAAGAAGTAGTGAGAGGGAAGGCAAGAAATCACCCCCCGGGAGGGGGGCAGCAGTTAGCGTAATGGCTATGTCGCTGAACTCCCATGGAGTCAACAGCAGTTTGAGTCTTGGACCCAGGGGCTTAAACTCATGCCAGGCGCATGTGCATGCGTGCCCAAGATCCTGAGAGGAGAAAAGAGGAGAAGGGATTGCGGTGTGGCTATTCCCCCTGGGGGGTGATTTCTTGCTTTCTGTCTCTCTGTCTCTCTCTGTCTTTCTGGCAAGTGCACGTGCCCTATAGTGAAAACCTCTCCAAAAAAAAAAAAAAATCAACCCCCTGGAGGGATAACTATGCCACAGTTCCCTCTCCTCTGGTCTTCTCCTGGGATTTGGGGCACATGCACACAGACATGCAGTATGAGTTTCAAGCCACCAGGTCCTGGACTTAAACCATGGTTGGTCATGTGGGAGTCTAGCACCTAAACTACTGTGTCACCAGCTGGCCCCCAAAACTCAAATCTTAAATTTAAAATTTCCTATATTAACTAAATATCTTAATACAGATGACAGAGAAAAGAGTAAGTTAATTAGAATTTAGATAAACAGAAATAATTCAATATGAAACATAAAGAGAAAAAATATTTAAAAATCTGACCAGAACCTCAGGATTTACTAATATCAAACAGTCCAACAAATGTACAATTGGCACTCCAGAAGATGAAGAGAGAAGGTGAAAAAATATTTAACAAAACAAAGTCAACAATTCCCTGAATTTCGCAAAAGATGAAAATTTAAATACAAATTCTGAACCAATATCAAACAAAACAATAAACATATCATGCTTAGCCACATCATATTCCAGCTGTCTGATGTTAAAGGTTAAGAGCAAATCCTAAAAGCAGCAAGCACAAACATATGTGTATACATACATAAATGGACATATTCATATATACACATGCACACTACACACTGCCAAGAAAACTTTTGATTAAAGGTTAAATTTTTATAAGAACCTGCTAAGACTGAAAGAGAGTAAAACAGCTTTAATATTCTGAAATCATTTTTTTTTTAAAATCTGCACATGATATGCCATTTGACTTTGAAACATCTTTAAAGTCCTCAAAGTACTTTTTGAAAAATTAGTACTGGATGTTGCCATTTCACATTCAGAATAGAAAAACCTACACATCACCTTTTTCTGTCTTTATAAAAATCATGTGTACAATATACTGGACCATTTTCCTGAAAGATTCAATTATTACTGCATTAAGAAATTTAGTTAATAATCCTCATACATACCTCGTTAAATGACATAGGCCAAACACTTTTAGGCAAGTTTACCTGAAGTTTTTTCCATTATCTTCTGTCATTCTTGCCTTCTGCCAATCTCAGAAAACCCTAAAAACAAATATATACGTGTTGGTGCTAATGAATATAACATATTATAGAACTGTTGCCAGAGCTGTTGTCTTTACAACCTGTATTTCTGTGTTTAAAATACTTTACTTTATCCCCTTAAGTAGAAACTTCAAGCATCAGTGCCAGAGGGAAGAAGTCTGAGAACAGCAAATGGTCTTTTAAGCCATTTAAAATCACTGTGCATAAGAAATCACATTTCCACATGTAAAAAAAAAAAAAATTCTGTTCAATGACATTTTAAAATGATACAATATAGAAATGTTAGAATGTTTTAAAGAGCACATTTGTCTATTGGTATTGTCTATCATTAGTCCAGGAAATTAAGAGTTTGGTTGCACACACATGCATATTTATATATCATGTTCATCCTGGAAGTGTGAACAGTTAAATATGTAATACTAATAAAACAAATGCATATTCTAGAGGAAATGCATGTCAGATGAGTGTTGCCAATATTTATAAAAGAGCTGCATAATGGTCTTTAACTTTAGCAGACATAATGCTAAATACTCACTGAGCTGCTTAAGCTGTTTTTGATTTCTCTGTGTCCAAAACCTACAAGGCCAGAATTATAAGAAGCAGCCAAAGAGAATAAAAGTACCAGTGTCGGAAGAAGACAGTGTTAATTTATGGGATAAAGAAGTTGCTTATTATCTGTTGATGTTAATGTGTATAGTATTCCCAACTGGCTTGGTAAGAAATGTATTCATGTTAGAACATTCACTTTATAAGCTAAGCGATGTATGTGATTGAATGTACAAAAGAAATAAAAATAAAATATTTTTAAAAAGGAAAAAAAAAAAGAAGTGTTTTCCATGGAGACAGATCAGTGTAAAACATTCCTTTGATAGTTCCTTTTATTTTCTTTCTGCTGATTTGCAAAAGCTTTCTGTTTATGGTTTGATCTGTAAAGTCTGTTAAGCTACCAAGAAAAACAGAAAGCAAGGCAGTAAAAGTATTAAAAATGGTAATGGACACTAGAGACAAAGTGGAAAGAGAGTGTGAGAGGGGAAGAATATAGGAAATCTGGGGGCGGAAATGGACAGGTAAGACACTTGTGGGACACAGATAAGGTTATTTTCTGTTGATGAGGATGTGTATGGTGGCTTCAACTGGGCTGGACTGAGGTGTATATCATGCTGGGTAAAGTTTCTTTACAATCTAAATGATGTATAGCACCACCTGCTGACCCTAGCCTTCATGATTTTTTACATACTTCAAAACATTTATGTTATCTCTCCTCAATAAAGGAGGAAAAGTAGGTATGATTTTTTTTTTGAAATAGGTATGTTTTCCCAAAATTCAACACATTGAAAATTATTTTAAGCACCTATAATGTTCCAAATAGATGCTAGATTCTGGGCATAAAGAGAAAAAAAATAAAAACTGATGCTGGCCATCAAGAAATTTATTGTAATATAAAATAAGGACAACAATATATAATCACAATAAAATTTGAGCATATCAAGATTAAAGAGAGAGAAAGCAGTTAATTCATCTCCAGGCATGGGGGCAAGAAATAGGTCTAAACCAGGAGAAGAAAATGTAAGAGGAGTCCTTCCAGAAACAATGTCCTAGTTTAGTAAAGTTTAGGATAAGTAAGAATAAATCACAGAGCTGTAGAAAAGGAATTTGCAAGCAGGCAAAAGGGTTAGCAAGTACTTCTGTATTTACTACAGCACTATTCACAATAGCTAAGATACGGAATAAGTGTAAATACCCAAATGATGAATGAGAAAATACATTAGAATATAATGGGATATTATTTAGCTATAATAATGGATGAAATTTCGTGTTTTTTTGCAACCTTGTGGACATACCCAGAGGAAATAATGCTAAGTGAAATAGGTTCAGCACTGAAAGACAAACCTTATGTTCTCACTCATTAGTGATAGCTTAAACATTTCATTGCATCGAAATAGAGAAATAGTGGACACCAGAAGCTGAAAAGTAGAGAAAAGAGTGAGGGGACTAGAGAGAACTTGGTTAACAGATACAAGAGCTCAAGTAGATAAGTGGAAAGACATCTAGAGTAGTATAGCACATCACAGTAACTACAGTTCAATGCATACATGTCAATGCAGCTAGAAAAGAGGATTTCAAATGTTCACAACACAAAATAATAAAAAATGTTTATTGCCCTGAGTCGATAATTACAGATTGTATTCATGTACTGAAAACAGCCTGTTATTTAAAAAACAGTATAACTATTATACGTCAAAATAAAAAATAAAGTGAGATGAGCACTAGGTTTCAAGCACAGACGATTTTCTACATGTATATGTTCACTTCTACCTAAATTCCAACCACTGGCCACAATTAACCAACAGCTGTTTGCTAAGTAAATATTTCATAAGTATACTTAAGATAATGGTAATAATAAACTAGACTTCCCATGCTGTTAGATCAAATTGAAGCACTGGTCCACATCAAGTAATTAAACAGCAGGTCAAAAAGAGACTATATCATTATTCCTGTTTTCTCAGTTCTACTCAACGAGGCATGAATTTCAATGTCATTATTTCATGTAATTTGTTCCATCAGAAGATATTCATGAATGGGACCGAGAAGTCATTTAATTTCTATCCACTTTAAAACAGAAACCATTATTTGACCCAAAGGCCTTAATCAGTGAGTCTTAGAGGACAAAGTAAACAATAAAATCTTTATGGGCTAGTTTAGGGTAAGAGAAAATAATTTAAGTTATTTTTGTAACATTGCTGACAACTTGTATAATTAGAATTGCAACTTATGTCTGTTAAATTTGTTTTGAAATTATTTTCACAAACAGGTAACATAACAGATGCTAGACAGAGTATGGTAGCAGAAAATATCATTTTTGTCTTATTTAAATGTTTTTCACATTTCTGACCTTGAGTTCTGTGGTAAAATGAGCCCAGGGTCAGCAATTTGGTAAACTACTGTTTCTGAAAATACCTAGTTAAATCAAAAAAAAAAAAAAAAAAAAAGGTTCCTGGAGTTTTAGCAAAGGAAAAGTAAACCATTAATCTGAAGACAGTATCAGTTGGTAGAAATAGGATTGAAAATGTCACATCTACCAGGCAAGACATTTTCAAGTGAACTAACTGCTGAAAGCTGGCAGTTGTGCACATTTTTAAAGCACATTCCTTCACCCCCACCACCACCCCCAATGGAAGTGGTCACATTGCAATTCTTTTTCCTTCATTTCTTCGTCCCATCAGTACTCAGGGCATGCACATACACCTTGTGTGTTTTTCCAGTCAATTGTGGTTGGTCATGTGAGATCCTGTGCCCTATAACCATTAGGCTATTGGTCTGGCCCAGGACTTTAATCACTTGAGCTTCTCCTGGAAGAGAGTAAATTTCATTAGGAAATGGGTAGTAATGATTATGGAAGATTTCAGGTTACACTGCTATTTTACCTGAGTCTGGTTTGACCCAGAAAAAAGCCACCCTTGGGAGTTAGCAATGCAGAAACACAATTTCATATATCACAGATACTTATTTTAGAGAAAAGCACATCTGTCACATTTGAGGAAATGACACCTTCAACTCATTTAATTTGTCATCAGTTTATTTTTATTTTTTTTAAATAATTGTTTTTATTTCATTTTATTTATTCATTTATTTATTTTAATTTGACCAGAAACAGAGAGAGAGAACGTGGGAAAGCAAGCCACCAGGTCTGGGACTCAAACCACGGTTGGCCACGTGGGAGTGTCCATCACCCTTAACCATCACACCACCTGTTGGTCCCTTTTGTCATCAGTTTATAATCTTAATCTTTGCTATAGTTTTACTAATTACACTTGAACTCAGTGCGGTAAAAACTGAATTCCTCCCCCTTATCATTGCTTTCAAACATGATCTGACTCCCTTTCTATCCTTGAGAACATTACCAGAAAAATACCCATTCAATGTTATACAGAAGCATAGGCCACCAGAGGATTATCTATAAATATATCATTCATTTCACTGTTTATATCTTGCGTTAAGATCCAAGATATAATGAAGTTGCATGGGAACTTTATAAATTTTTGTATAGGTGCAATATAAATAATTTTACTGTGATGAAATGCATAATCCTAAAGAAATATGGACCTGTTAGACATTAATTAGTTTTGTATCTAGCTCAACCATCTTATCCTTCTGTAAACAGTCTAGCATCTAAAATCATCTCTGAATCAGTTACAGGATCATCCAGGCTCCCTCATTAATTAGAGAGTTATATTAAAAATTTTCACTTTCTACATTTACATAGAATTCTGATTTTACCTTTTAGGAAAATTATTCTTTAATGGGATTTGTGTGGATCTTATACCTCTTTGGTCACTATCAAGCAGAAAAACTTTAGTCTGGAATGGATCAAAACTTGCAGGGCATGTCTAAGTTAAATCTCCACATCTTCTTTATCACCACTCATGTCAAAGTTTCAGAAATATAAAGCAGGGACAAGGGTTCATCTGTCTTTTATTCCTCCTTCTTTTCTCCAAGTGTGTTGTTTAATCTTCAGTGCTGTCAGAAATTGAGAGACAGAATGGGAAAAAGGGGTCTTTTGTTTATACTTAACTGTCACCTCTATAGCTTGTAGGGTTGTCTGTTATGTGACAGGCACAAAAATACTAGCACTCTTAGTGGAATCATGTTTGAGTTTTTGCACAAGTGTCATGGCAAGGGTTTCCCACTGCTCAGATCCCTGACTCAGAACATGTACTCTTTGCCCTGGTCTCTTTCTATCCCACTACTGAACTTCATACCCCAGAACCAGATCCTATCATCCTTCCCAGAATTACTCCTGAACAATAATATCAAAAAGATGGCTCAACCTTCTTAAATTATGGAATACTTATGTATTTGTACCACCTCACTTACTCTCTTTTCCACTGTTCCAATAAGTACAGGGCAGATATGACTAATTAAGTATATCTGTAACCAGGGAAAGATAGTCTTCCATTTGTATATTCCCCAGTCTTTTTAATTTTTTTTTTAAATTTACACTTAATCACTGTGTATCTTTATAAAGTACAATATGGGTTTCCCCAGCATGAATACAGCACATATTAGTCAAGTCAATGACATTACCATATTCATTATCAGCAACAGACAACTTTTCACTTTTGTGTCTATTAAATGTGTTTGTTTTTTTCCCCACCCCCTCCCTATACTGTCTCTAGTATCTATAGGTACCCTCCCTGCTATTACACCTTCTAATCTTTCTGCTTCTGCTATAAGGTGCCAGTATTTAAAGGTGATTCTTTAGAGCCCTCTTTTGGTTTGTGTAGTAGGAAGAATAATGCTTCCCCCCAAGAAGCTTATAGGGTTCCCCCACCTGTATAAAGTGTGACAAAGATATGTCAAGCTTCTTAGTCTCTCTTTTCACTGTAGCACCTATTGTTTGAGCTTTGAGAATCTGGCTGTAATCTCAAGGTAATAAAGTATCTTTGTAGCAACATTAAATATGGGAAGGAGAAAGATTTGGTCTAAAGTCTGTTATTAACATGACTTTTAGGTACCAAGGATTCCTCATGGGTATTTAAAACACTTACTAATAAACCTCGTTCCAAGCCTAAATCAGTATCAATGATCGAATAGAGGCCCAAAGTTTATGCTCTACATCTTTCATACATTAAAACTTGATAAACACTGTCATATAGTAATATTAAGATTTTTTTTTTGCTTTTCACTATTATAAAAGCTTTATATACTACAAGGAAAGCAAAGCTTTTATTTTTAGAACCAGAAGTTTTATCTGGTGTCTCTCATGACAGATCAAAGACTTGAGATCCTGAAAGAATAAAGGATTATGACTAAACTCATAGCACCTTGATTGGCAAAAGTAGAGGCTAGACAAGAGATCATTTTCCTTCTACTGCCATACCTTTATTCTCATTTAAAATCATTGCTCTTGAAACCAAAAAGAATGGCGGCTTCTAAAAGCAAACACATGTATTGCAGGATTGTTTCATCTCCACAGTAGCCCCTTTTTTATTGTGAATTATTGGTGCTCCTGTAAATGGCTACGAACCATCCCATGCCATTATATTCCCATACCAACTGTGAGATTTGGAAGTGTTTATTCTTCAAGATTTCATAGCCAAACAATTTCATGTGCTCTACTCTTCTCTTTGGAACTGACTTTTGTTTATGGGTTAAAAAGAGCATACTAAGTAGGCCTCTACTTGGGATTCTTGGTAATTTTTGCCTAATCTCAGTTTTTTGTTTCTGCCATGGAGAGTGATTTACATGTCAATAGTCACCAACAAATTTACTGTTAAAAGGGTTTGCTTTGATCTTGGAAGTCTGTCATTAAAACTCTTGCCAATTGGCAAAAACTTGAAAGGTTTGCTATTCATCATTGGGCTATAGGAAAGTTTAGTCAATTAGACTTGGCTTGATTTTTCTCCTCAGGGTGAGTTTTCTTCTTTGAAAGACTCCCCAGAAGGATGACTTAATAAGATGTCAAGGAAGAGAAAATTAAGATTTTGAACTGAAATGGACAAAAGTATCATTATAAATAAAAGAAGTATAAGGCCTGCCTTAGCTTTGCATCTCAACACACAGACATGAAGTCTGACATCTCCAAGAAATGCAATGTTTTTGGCACATAAATAGGCTTAACTGCTAAAACCATCTCAACCCACTTCCTTCCTCTTTGTCTTTTCTCCTTGCATGTGGTATGCGAACCAAATACAAATCTCATTTCCATTAGTTCTCATACCCTTTGAGAAGAACATCATTCCACTATGCAACCCTGTAGTGCGACCCTCAGAGATCAAACAACCACATTAGTTGACAGTAGTTCTTGTGATTATTAATCCTAAACAGATATGAAGATTTACAGGAAACATATCAGCCTTAGTTTAGGGTTCTTTATGTGTTAATATTCCCTCTTGTTTGGAAGTCTGAGCTAATTTATTTTTTATGATTCTCTGTTGTAGAAACTAGAAATCTTTTTCAGTTATACAAATGGGAAAAAAATCAGTGATTAGAAAGATAAAACCAGTCATTCATTTTAAGTTTAATTCCTCCATGATTATTAGAGATTAATTTTTAAAACATTAAAAAGAAGAAAAATAAAGATTCCAGCCAAAGTGAATATGTTATAATAGTATTACAGTTGGGTATGAACATAGTTTTATTTATTTATTTATTATTATTTTTTTTTTTTGGAGAGATTTTCACTGTAGGGCGCATGCGCTCGCCAGACAGACAGAGAGAGACATAGAGACAGAAAGCGAGAAATCACCCCCCAGGGTGGATGGTCACGCCGCAATCCCTTCTCCTCCATTCTCCTCTTGGGATCCTGGGCACGCACGCACACGCGCCCGGCGTGAGTTTTAAGCCACCAGGTCCGGGACACGAACCGCAGTCGACTATGTGGGAGTCCAGCGACATAGCCATTACGCTAACTGCTGGTTCCCCATAGTTTTATTTTTTAATAGTTTACTGGAATGTGGTTACTACAGCAAACTTTCAAAATAAAGCTAAAAGGATGTATTCAAAATGTAGTATCTTTTTACCAATATACTTTATGTGCATAGTATTTCAATTATTTTTATTCATTCACTGCATCTTATCAGTTACCAAGCCCTTTCTACTTTATAAGATGTCTCAAATTTTAAGATGTGCCTAATTTTTCTCTTAGATTTTGTTATATGGTTGCACACTAAAAAGCATGCCTGGCTTGTTACAGTCATCTTCTACTTTATCTCCTTTACTTCTGTTTTTAGCTCCACACCACTGCCAGCTAAATGCAGTTAACATATTAAGACGAAACCAGCCAATGCTACACCAGAATGGGTCACAATTTGATATTATCAGACTCTATTTATCTAAAATTCTTCTTCTATCTAAGTCTATTTGCTCTGCTCAGATCTTTTATGCATGGATATTCTTGTGCTTCCCATTGCACCTTGGTTCAAGCTCTTTGCTGTGGCTGTTGTTTTTTGTTTGTTTGGTTGGTTGGTTGGGTTTTTTTTAGAGAGTTTTTTTTTGCTAATCAGTGCATGCATTCACCAGAGAGACAGAGAGACAGAAAATGAGAAATCAACCCCCAGGGGGGATGGTCATGCCACAATTTCTTCTCCATTCTTCCTCGGAATTTTGGGGACACACACATGCACATGCCTGATGTGGGTTTTAAACTGCTGGGTTCGGAACTCAAACCATAGTCGACTATGTGGGAGTCCCGTAATAAAATCATTAAATCATCTGCTGGTCCCACCCCTTTGCTAAAAATCTTAAATGTTCCTGGGCCACTTCCATGGCCTTGTAGTTAAGAGAGCTGTATCCCACATGGCCAAGCTCATCAACCACATTAGTTGACAGTAGTTCTTGTGATTATTAATCCTAAACAGATATGAAGATTTACAGGAAACATATCAGCCTTAGTTTAGGGTTCTTTATGTGTTAATATTCCCTCTTGTTTGGAAGTCTGAGCTAATTTATTTTTTATGATTCTCTGTTGTAGAAACTAGAAATCTTTTTCAGTTATACAAATGGGAAAAAAATCAGTGATTAGAAAGATAAAACCAGTCATTCATTTTAAGTTTAATTCCTCCATGATTATTAGAGATTAATTTTTAAAACATTAAAAAGAAGAAAAATAAAGATTCCAGCCAAAGTGAATATGTTATAATAGTATTACAGTTGGGTATGAACATAGTTTTATTTATTTATTTATTATTATTTTTTTTTTTTGGAGAGATTTTCACTGTAGGGCGCATGCGCTCGCCAGACAGACAGAGAGAGACATAGAGACAGAAAGCGAGAAATCACCCCCCAGGGTGGATGGTCACGCCGCAATCCCTTCTCCTCCATTCTCCTCTTGGGATCCTGGGCACGCACGCACACGCGCCCGGCGTGAGTTTTAAGCCACCAGGTCCGGGACACGAACCGCAGTCGACTATGTGGGAGTCCAGCGACATAGCCATTACGCTAACTGCTGGTTCCCCATAGTTTTATTTTTTAATAGTTTACTGGAATGTGGTTACTACAGCAAACTTTCAAAATAAAGCTAAAAGGATGTATTCAAAATGTAGTATCTTTTTACCAATATACTTTATGTGCATAGTATTTCAATTATTTTTATTCATTCACTGCATCTTATCAGTTACCAAGCCCTTTCTACTTTATAAGATGTCTCAAATTTTAAGATGTGCCTAATTTTTCTCTTAGATTTTGTTATATGGTTGCACACTAAAAAGCATGCCTGGCTTGTTACAGTCATCTTCTACTTTATCTCCTTTACTTCTGTTTTTAGCTCCACACCACTGCCAGCTAAATGCAGTTAACATATTAAGACGAAACCAGCCAATGCTACACCAGAATGGGTCACAATTTGATATTATCAGACTCTATTTATCTAAAATTCTTCTTCTATCTAAGTCTATTTGCTCTGCTCAGATCTTTTATGCATGGATATTCTTGTGCTTCCCATTGCACCTTGGTTCAAGCTCTTTGCTGTGGCTGTTGTTTTTTGTTTGTTTGGTTGGTTGGTTGGGTTTTTTTTAGAGAGTTTTTTTTTGCTAATCAGTGCATGCATTCACCAGAGAGACAGAGAGACAGAAAATGAGAAATCAACCCCCAGGGGGGATGGTCATGCCACAATTTCTTCTCCATTCTTCCTCGGAATTTTGGGGACACACACATGCACATGCCTGATGTGGGTTTTAAACTGCTGGGTTCGGAACTCAAACCATAGTCGACTATGTGGGAGTCCCGTAATAAAATCATTAAATCATCTGCTGGTCCCACCCCTTTGCTAAAAATCTTAAATGTTCCTGGGCCACTTCCATGGCCTTGTAGTTAAGAGAGCTGTATCCCACATGGCCAAGCTCATGGTTCAAATCACTGCCCCAGCAGTTTGAAAAACACAATGGACATGTGTATATGGCATGGCCCAAATCCAGACAGAATAGAGAAATGGATTAAGGATTGCAGCATGGTCACATTCCATTGTGATGATTTCCCCCTCCCCCACCTCTCTCTCTCTCTCTCTCTCTCTCTCTCTCTCTCTCTCTCTGGTGAGCACATCTACTCTCTTATTTATAAACAAAAGAAAACAAATTGGAAGTGACTCAAGTCATCATTAGCCATTAGCTTTGAAGTTTCAGAAACTTTTAAAATTCCTTTAAACATTTCTCTCTCATTTGAACTTTAATTTTAATTATAATAAATAAGTTCCTCTCATTGCCATCATATTTTCCCAAATTCACTGTCTCATTTATAAGACAACCTAATTGCTAAGGTTTTTGAGAATTTTAAGAACCTTTTTTAGAAACTTAGTACCTTCTGTCCTCAAATTTATCTTTTTATGTTTAAACAACTAAAAACACTGAAAAAATGTTGAAAGTAATTCTGAGGCATTGGATAATAAACAGCACTTATTATGATCTCTGAGACAAGAAAAGCAAATTCAGGTATGCACTAAGATTTCCCCAATTTACTGCCTGAAGAAAATTTATAGCTGCAGTACAAGGAGGGGAGAAGTAAAATAGTCTCCCTGAGTTAAGAGAAAAGAGAGGGGATTTTGAAAGGCAGTGTCTAGAGACAACAGAACAAAGAGTAGGACAGAAAGGAACTGCATGGAAAAGCTTTAGAGCATTCACTTTGAGTCTGCATCTGGGTACGGATTTGCCCATGTCTGTGAAGAAACTTCTCAAGGTCAGAGAAAGAACCACCACATAAAAATATGCAGAACACAACCTAGAAAAGTAATTTCAGATGCATCACAAACCTAAAGGTAAAAGAGCTAAAACCATAAAACTTCTAGAAGAAAAATTTAGAAGTTTGAAACAATCTTGGTTGTTTTCCTGTTTAAAAAAAAATTTCAAATGTTCACAAAAGTTAAATTTATAAATTTCAAAAATGTGAAAGAACCAAAATGTTCAGTTGGTCATTTGATCCTCTCTGGATTTCACTACTTTGATGATAAGTCAGTCATGAATAATATTATTACTGTCCTAAGGGTGATAATTCATTTTTCTCTCTGTCTTTAAGATTTTCCCTTGTCTTTGAATATCAACAATGTATATATGAATGTGTCTAGATATGGAACTCTATCCTGCCTGAGTACACTTAGATTATGATATGGAGGTAACAGTTCTTCATCAAATCAGAAATTTGTCAGCCAACATTCCTCTCAATAATATTTCCTGCCCTGTTTCCCTGCTTTCATATGTATTGATACTTTTGATGCTTTATAGGTTGCTAAGGTCCTTTTTATTTTTCTTCAATCTTCTTTCTGCTCTTAGTAGTATAGAATTTCTATGGATAAATAATCATACTTATTCTAATATTTGATACTGAAATCATGCTGTGGTTCTTTTTTATTTCAAATTCCAGAATTTCCTCTTTTTTAAGTTTCTGTTTCTTTGAGTTTCACCCTGAGTTGAGTTATTTTTAATGTTTTTTTGAATTATATGAACATGAAACTGCTTGTAATTTTGCAATAAGTCCAAAAATTCAGACCTTTCAAGTGAATTCTTACTGATTTTTAAATTTTTCTGGTAATGTATCACACTTTCTTGTTCTGCATGTCTTACATTTTGTTGTCATTCTCATTAAAATTGAGAATTGGGGAAAATATATTGTGACTATCCTGGATTTTTGTTGTTGCATTATTTTTTACACATGCCAATACATAATCTGCAGTCTTTACCCCTTTGCTGTGCGGTTGCTGATGACTCTGATCATTTCTTAATATTTTTTATTTTTTCAGCCTAAGTTTCTAAGCACCATCTCTATCTGTGTAACTTAGTGGCCAGTTAATGACTGGTCAGAGGTTAAGTTCAAAACTTTGTATAATAAGTCTTTCATGCTCAGTTGGTAAATCTGTATAAGAGATGAGAAGTCAATTCAAAATTAAGGCAGTTTGACACAGTTTTTATTTTCTGCTGCCCTTACTCAGATTTCCTCTAAATGTGTACACATATTTCAAGTCAGAAAGGTCAGTAAGGAGAATGTTAACCCTCTTAGATCTTCCCTGTGTGTTCATCATATAAGGCTGTGAAGGATATATGAAAATCTATCTTGTCTAGTCCCCCTACATCCCTTTATTTTCAGAACATTTGTTAGATTTCTTTCTAGTCGGTCAGACTTTGAATCACCATAGAGAACTATAATTCAAGACTAGCAAAGTGATAGTCTTCTCCATTCATCTTACACAAAATCTTCTAGTTTTGGTGACATTGCCACAGAGTGTGTGTTCCTTGCACTTAACTTCAAATTAAGTCAGTCTTTTCTATCAGAAAAATTTCTGGTTTTCATGTTCAGCCCTAACTTGGTAGAAACATTGTTATTAAGCTGGGCAGGTGGGAGAGGGAGATGAATGAAGTCCCAGAGAGAACAAGCCATAGACTTGTACTTTTCTTCCCCCAAAGTTAAGCAGTATTTAATTGAGAATTTCCTAGTTTTCTGTTTTCCTGAGGTTGACTTTCATAGCCACGATATGGTTTTATAACTTTTGTATGGGGAAATTTTTTTTTTCAAAACTCATCACTATGCAGTAGCTGGAAGTTGGTAAAGATGCATTTTTTTTTTTCTGAGAGCAAGAGAGAATTGGTGTTTATTTGCTTGTTTTTGCTATAGAGTATGTGCACTCACTAGAGAGACAAAGAAACAGAGAGACAGACAATGAGAAGTCACCTCCCAGGAAGGACTGCCATACTGCAGTCCTTTCTCCTCCATTCTCCTCTCAGGATTTTGGGCATGCACAAACACCAGCTTGCCATGAGTTTCAAGCCACCAGGTCAGGGACTTGAACCATGGTCAAACATGTAGTAGTCCTGCCCTACTTGCTCAACTCCAAAGATACATTATTGAGTGAGCCACTGATATGAGTAATTAGATCTTGAGCTATCCATAGTCTTCTGAAGAACCCTATGAAATGTATCTTAAAACTATCCACTGGAAAGTGGAAGAAGAAAGCATTCATCCTTTAGCACTTGGCTAACATTGGTTCAAGGTCATTCCACCAGACATTCCTTTTGTTATGCCTCTTGGGTACATTTATGTGAGTATGATATTTTCAAACAGACAGGAAGGCAGAAGTACATTGTACAGATTGAAAGAGGAGGTTGATGTACCTGTATCAAGCCAACTGAAACAAATGGGTAACTACAGCAATTGTGTAGTAAGATGTAGAATCTGAATGATTTTAAATGAATCATTAGAGGCTTCTGAAACAAAGACATTATAAATCTTAGAGTGATACAGCACATTATTGGGTAGGGATCCTAGATTTCATAGATATTAGTGTGTTTTTCTTTTTCCAAATGAATCCAAATATTTAAATAAAATTCCATAAAATCCTATAAAATGCTTTGGTGAACTGATAAGCTGATTTTTTATTTTAAAAAAATTTTAGGGAGAATCACAAAAGAGAATCAGAATTTTTATTAATAAAAATAAATTGGGGATACTACTCTATAGGCATAAAAAATAACTAAAAGACATTGGAAAATCTGCATAAAGAAAAATCAATTAAATGATGGACTAAACTTAAGTGCCTAGAAGAAGACCTAAGAGCATAGAAGTTATTATTTATTTACCACAAAATTGACATTGCAGATCCATTTAAAACAAGCGAACAAACAAAAAACAGTGCTTTGGGGGCCAGCAAATGGAGTGGTAGTTAAGGCAGCTGGACTTCCACATGGCCAATCAAGTTTGAGTCCTGGACCCAGTGGCTTGAAAATCAAACTATGCACATGTGTGTGCATGTCCAAAATCCAGGAGAAGAGATTGTAGTGTGGCCATCCCTTCTGGGAGGTGACTTCTCACTGTTTCTCTCACTGCCTCTTTCTATCTGTCTCTGTCTGGACAGTGTACACATTCTAAAGCAAAATCCTTAAAAAAAAGCAACAACAGTGCTTTCAATAAATGGTATTTGGAAAATAGCTTTTCCATATGAAAGTAATGAAATGAGATTTCGTTTCACATGAAAAATTAAAATATAATTGGATTAGTCTGAAATATTAAAGGAATAATTAAAAATCATAAGCCTTCATAAGAAAGTACATGATTGATAAAATCATAAGGATTGCTTAAATTGGATTAGGAAACAATAGCAACAACATATATCATAAAGGAAACTACATACATATAGTCAACTCCATTAAAATTAAGGAGTTCTGTTCTTTAAAAGACTCTATAAAGAGACTATTCAAGCCACAAATTGGAAAAGGAACATTAGAAAACTTTTAAATCTCAAAAAAAAATCACAAAATTGTTAAGTGTATCAAAAAAAGTAATGATACAAATATATATGATAAAATTGCCAACTCTTGCTTCATTCTTCTCTGCCTCACCACCTCACCAGAAACAATTTTTGTTTTTATCTTAGGTTATGTGTGTGTTTCTTAAATATTTTTCTACTAATGTATAAACATATAAATGGAGAATGTTATCATGATTATTATTCCATAACCTTCACTTCTCACTTAGTGACATAGCTAGACCTCTTTTGACACTGGTACATGTAGAGATTACATCAAATCTGAGGTGCTCTAATGGTCTTAGTTTTATACCTTACCAGAAAGTTTTGCCACAAAAATTCATCAATTCTGTCATTTTATAAAATGAGTCCACACTTTATTTCTAGTTGCATATTCAGATCTTTAGGCAAGTCTGTCTAAATCTCAGTCTCAGAAATAATTCTTAGGGCTGCTTGTTTGTTTATTTATTTATTTATTTATTTATTTATTTATTTATTTATTTCAAGAGAGAAAGAGAAACAAGTATCCTTGACAGGATCTTGCCATGCTGTGATACTCTCCCCAGTCTCCCAACTAGCCAAGTGGCGCCCAACCACCTGTACCACCAAGACTTGGGATGGTCTCAGAAATAAGTTGATATGCCTGTTCCATTCAATTCTTCAACACTTTAGAAAGAAGCTTATCCAAAGTTGGAAAATTCTCAGATGATACGTTCAGAGAGAGAGGGCATTTTCTTGACGGGTATTGGCTTTTCTTTCTTTTTTCTTTTAATAACTATTCAAATTAAGTTCACGGGTATGTAACTCTTCATATGGGTGATAAAAAAAATATATTGCCTAGAGCTTGGATATGTGAATTGGGAGCTATAGGAATGTGTGAAAACACATGACAAAGGCTACTTGGCAGATATCTAAATTGCTAAATTCAACAACTATGCTGAATTATTATTGTGAAATATGCATTTACTCTAGTTTGCCTTCAGATGAATACAGAGACATCGTTTTATATTCATGGAAAAATAAACTGAAGCAAATTCTGCTTATTTCCATGACTTAATTTCATTTAAGAAGGAAAGTAAGAGAATAAATATACCCTTTCAGTAAGAATACAGCTATTATTGTTGGACTTACAAGAGTAAATGTATTAACATAATTTATCCTTTCCTATAGATTTGAATATTTCACATTTTACAACTTTCTGAAAAATGGCAATTTAGCTTATCTTTATATGCTGACTTCAATGCTGCCTCTTGTCCCTTGCTGCACTGTCAAAACTCAGGTGATATATAATGAAAAGACTTTTAGGCCTGTATAGTTGTAAAGGATTACAAATGTCTAGCATGATCCTTTCCTTCCTTTGGTAGATGTGGGCCAAGCAGCTGAATGCAGATGCCTCAAATCCTTAGCATTTCAGAAAACCCAACTGATCCATTAGAACTGGCATGCAAAATAAGATCTACTGACCATCCCTGAGGTTCTGCTATCAAATAGTATGTGACTTTGAGCAAATATCACTTTTTTGCCTTTTTTATTCCCCAGAAAAAAAAGTAGATATGTGTGTGTGTGTGTGTGTGTGTGTGTGTGTGACATTTTGAGTGTGAGACAGACAGCAATCAGAATTGTTGGGAAGACATGCAATAAATGGCAAGGAACAACTTAATTTGTTAATAAAATATGCATCAACTTGTTTTAAATAAATTCAGAGAAACATGGCTAACTGGTGCTTGAACTAAACAATAAAGAAATAAACTCTTAAAATTAGAAAATACAATAATTTGGGGATTTTTTCATTTTTCTTTTATTAATTTTAATTTTAATAAAATACACATAACACAAAATTCACCACCTTAGACATCTTTTAGTGTGTAGTTCAGCAGTGTTAGCCATATTCACATTGTTGTGCCATCAGTCTTCAGGATCTGGGCATTTTGTAAAACTGAAACTCTATATTTATTGAGCAACAAATACCCATTAGCCCTCCCTCCCATCTAGCAGCCACTATTTTACTAGTTCTGTGAATTGGACTCTTCTGTATACCTCACGTATGTAGAATCATTCAATATCAGTCCTTTTCTGATAGGTTTGTTTCTACTTAACATAATGAGTTCAAGAATCATCTATTTTATAGAATAAATCAGAATTTTCTTTAAGGCTGAGTAATATTCTTTTGAATGTTATTATGGTTTGGATAACAGTTTATTTCAAAGAGTCATATTCTGGAATTTGTATTAGTAGGCAGCAATTAGATCGTGTTGATTATCATGGAGGCTCTGGTCTCAAAATGGTTCAAAGATTAAAGTGAAAGACTGAGTGAGTGAGTTCTAGCTCTCATAAGAAGGGGTTAATTCTCTTTAGAGTGAGTTTTTATACAAGATTTTATTAGTTTAACACATTTAATGATCTCCACTGATTCTGTAGACTTTGCCAGTCCCCCATACGCACCTGCCATTCTTTCTGCTTCTTTCAGTTATTATATTAAACAGACTGGCCTGATGCTACCTGCATGCCTTTGGGCTTTCCAAATACCAGAGTCATGAACCAATAAACCTCTATTCTTAATAAATCACCTAGCTTCTGATCTTTCTGTTAGCAATGCAATAACAGACTAATATATATATGCATAATATATAATTAATATATATACACATTACATTTTATTTATTCATCAGTTAGTGAACACTTGAGTTACTTCTATTTATTGATTAGCATGATCTTTCTAAGATCCCATATTCAATATTTTGAATATATACCTAGAGATAAAATTGCTGAATCATGTGGCGATTCTACTTTTCATTGTTTGAGAAATCATCATACTACTATCTATAAAAGCTACCCTATTTTATAGTACTAACAACAGTATACAAGGGTTTCAATTTTTCTACATCCTCACTAATATTTGATATTTTCTGAGTCTTTTTTTCTTTGTTTTAAATTGTTTTTTTTCATTTTTCTTATTGTTGATTGATAAATAATAGCCATCCTAATATATGTGAGGTAATATCAAGTATTTTTACTTCTATTGTCTGAATTTTTTATAAATATCAAAAAAAGTATTGCCAAATCTATTGTCATGAAGATTGTTCCTGATTTTTTCTTCAAAAAGTTTTATCGTCGTATATCTTCCATTTATATCTTTGATCCATTTTGAGGTAATTTTTGAATATGCATAAAGTAAGGATCCAACTTCATACTTTTACATTTGATATCCAGTTTTCCCAATACTATTTGTTAAAAGGGTCTATCCTTTTAAGATTGTTGCATGGTCTTGGCACCCTTATTGAAAATCACTTGACCATTTATGTGAGGGTTTATTTTTAGACTCTCTACTCCATTTCATTACTCTGTGACTGTCTTTGTGTCAGTACCAGACTATTTTGATTACTACAGCTTTGTAATAAGTTTCAAAATAAGAAAGAGTGAAACCTCCATCTTTGTTCTTTTCTTTTTTTCAAGACTATTTTCATTATTCAGGGTCCCTTCAAATTACATTAGAATTTTAGGGCATATTTTTTTCCCTCAGAACTTTTCCTGGAATTAAAAATGTTGAAACTATCCACCAAAAAAAAGGAAGAAATATTGGCTCCTTTATTTAACTAAAGAATTAGCTGTTTGCCTAAAATTTTTAATATTAATATTGTATAAACTTTTTTTAAAAAATCTAGCTAATACATCAGATTCAAGTATTAGGAAGATTGCTTTTCTCTTCCCAGGACTCTGATTTTGTTGTGTTTTTCCTGTATCACAGGGCTCTATAAGATGGCACATTAATGTAACTGAAAGCTAGATGCATTTTTTTTCTAGCATGTTAAAAAGAGAGGAAAGAAGTGTAGATATTTGCAGCATTATCAATTCAGAAAAAGCAACTGTAACACATCATAAAAATGATGTGTTAAAAATTAAATGTTAAAATACAATAAAGAAAACAAGAAAATCTTTTTAATGATTAAAAAACCTAAAAGCCAAACTTTCCAAGTGAATGACATATGTAAAGTAAAACATATATATGTGTTATTATGATGAGCTCTGATTTAGTACTGAAAGTTGGATTGATTTCACTTCGTGATTTGACACTTTGACATTGTACATTAGCATTGTTTTCTATGCATTATTTATGCCCAGGACCTACTTTGTGATTAATTAAAATGTTAAAACGAAAGGACATGATGGATCATGGTAATTCAGCATTATGCTTAAGTATCACATTGATAGAATAGAAGAAGTCACACGCAAAATGTTCTTTC
>NW_006159508.1:1951756-1981387 GCF_000334495.1 Tupaia belangeri chinensis
CTTATTTTATTTGTAAAATAAGCTACAAGAAAATTGGGGAAGGGTAAAGAAAAAAGACTTAACTTTAGTTTCTTACCTGTCGATCAAATGTAATTCTTTTATCTCATTCAAAAAGCATATATAGTCTCTGCTTAGTGAAACCAATGCCAGAGTGTCTGTTTCTTTGCAGATACAAATATAAACTATAAGAAATACCAAGTTTCAGAATTTGGAACAGACAAAATAGAAAAATCTTATTTTTGGAACGATAAGGGCTTTCATAGCCTTATACATATAACATAAATCCCTCTTGTGTAATCTCATGCAAGGAATAAGAAAGAATATACAATCTAAGTTTTCTCTTAGCCTGGAAACTTCAGAGTATAAGGAGGGGCCAGCATGTGGTATGGTGGCTAAGACACCTGACTCCCACACAGCTGATTACAGTTCAATTTTAGCACACATCTGAGTTTCTCCTCTAGCCATCAGCATATATCTTAGGACCAGCTGCTATTCTTTTGTACTGTGAACATATACTGTGTTGATACCAACTCTCCATCTCACTCAATGACACAAGTTGTCTCTCCGACCTGAAGGCTTGAAAATCACTCTGGGTATGTGTGCATGCATGCCAAAAATACAAGGAAGAGAATAATGGAGGACAAAGTATTGTGCATTCCATCCCCCCAGAGGGTAATTTCTCACTTTCCCTCTCTCACTGTCTTCCTCTGTCTCTCTTGCAACCACACATCTCCTATGGTGGGGGGGAGGGGGAGGAAGGAAGGAAAGAAAGAGAGAAATTAGAGTAAAATACAAATTAATGAGAAGATTTTGGGCATTTTTCTTAAAATTCAATCTCCCAGTAGTCCAAACTATTATGGTTTGCATAACTCTAAAACATACAAAAAGAGTGCATTGGAATTGGAGAAGACAGAATGACCCCCTCAGAGAAACACTGGCTCTTGACATCTCAAGAATCAAAAAGCCTATAGAATCAGTAAAGATCACTGAATGTCTCAAACTAATCATCTACATTTTATACTTTTCTTTTTTTTTTTTAGGGAGATTTTTGCTACAAGGCATGTCCACTTTGTCAGACAGACAGACAGAAAGCAAGAAATCACCCCCCACGGGAATGGCCATGCCACAATCCCCTCTCTTCCATTCTCCTCTCAAGATTTTGGGCATACATGCACATACACTCTGCATGATTTTTAAGCTGCCATGTCTGGGATTCGAACTGCAGTTAACTACATGGAAGTCCAGCAATATAACCAATACACCAAGCATATATCTTAGGACCAGCTGCTATTCTTTTGTACTGTGAACATATACTGTGTTGATACCAACTCTCCATCTCACTCAATGACACAAGTTGTCTCTCCGACCTGAAGGCTTGAAAATCACTCTGGGTATGTGTGCATGCATGCCAAAAATACAAGGAAGAGAATAATGGAGGACAAAGTATTGTGCATTCCATCCCCCCAGAGGGTAATTTCTCACTTTCCCTCTCTCACTGTCTTCCTCTGTCTCTCTTGCAACCACACATCTCCTATGGTGGGGGGGAGGGGGAGGAAGGAAGGAAAGAAAGAGAGAAATTAGAGTAAAATACAAATTAATGAGAAGATTTTGGGCATTTTTCTTAAAATTCAATCTCCCAGTAGTCCAAACTATTATGGTTTGCATAACTCTAAAACATACAAAAAGAGTGCATTGGAATTGGAGAAGACAGAATGACCCCCTCAGAGAAACACTGGCTCTTGACATCTCAAGAATCAAAAAGCCTATAGAATCAGTAAAGATCACTGAATGTCTCAAACTAATCATCTACATTTTATACTTTTCTTTTTTTTTTTTAGGGAGATTTTTGCTACAAGGCATGTCCACTTTGTCAGACAGACAGACAGAAAGCAAGAAATCACCCCCCACGGGAATGGCCATGCCACAATCCCCTCTCTTCCATTCTCCTCTCAAGATTTTGGGCATACATGCACATACACTCTGCATGATTTTTAAGCTGCCATGTCTGGGATTCGAACTGCAGTTAACTACATGGAAGTCCAGCAATATAACCAATACACCAATATGCCATTGGTTGGTCCCTGTAAATTTTTGTTTTATGATTTTTGGCTTTTGGGATTTTTTGTTTGTTTGTTTGTTTTAGTTTACTGTAGGGAATGTGCACTATCCAGGGAGAAAGAGAAAATAAAAAAACAAACAAAAAGAATAAGAAGTCACTCCCCAAGGAGAATGGCCATGTTGCAATCCCTTCTCTTCCATTCTCCTCTCAGGATTTTGGGCAGGCCTGTACCCACACCTTGTGTAATTTTCAAGCCCCAAGTCCTAGTCTGGGACTGGAACTGCAAATTTGGCCATGTGGGATTCAACTACCTTAACCTCCACACTGTGTACTGGCCCACTAATCATCTATTAAAGAGAGATTAAAAAATCAGAACTATTAAATAAGATACAGTCATAATTAACATCCCATGGATGGAGCAGTGGCAATGATCACACTGTCATTTTCTAAATGGTCTGAGCTACCTTGTGTCAACCTCCTCTAGCCTTGGTCTTCACAACAACCCACTTCACCCAATTACTCCTCTTTATTTCAACTCCATTCCAAGGTGAGTTGCTTTTGCTTGACCAACCATCACATCAGCCTCAACAGAATGTGGAAGCTGGTGGAGAAGGTGAAGTCTGTGTGTATGTATATGTATGTGAATACATCTGAGTATATGAGAAAGAGAGACACGTTATGGAAGGGTTGGGGATTGGAGAAATCTTAAAAAAAAAAAAAGCCTGTTTTCAAACTCTTGCAATTAGCTGAGCCCTAACCAAATAAAATGTTTTCTTTTATACTTGTTTTCTTTCATACTAATGTGTACTTTTATCAACCCTTTATATAACAGGTTGGGTGTGAATATAGTCAGGGTGCAGAAAATGAACAATAATACAAGACTGTCCCCTCCAGCTGGAAGAATAGAATTTTAGCCCACATCTGAGTTTCTCCTCTAGCTGTCAGCATGTATCTCAGGATCAGCTGCCATTCTTTTGTACCTTGGACTTCTACTGTGTTGATACCAACTTTCCATCTCACTCAATGACTCAAGTTGCCTAAAGCTTCTATTGATGATGCCGTTTGACAGGTGCTTGGCTGAATTCTGAAACTGAGTGGTCAGGATAAGCCATCTGCCTGTCCTTGCAGTCAAAGTCTGAAAATGTTCTTTTTCTTTACCTGATAGAGAAAATGCTTCCCAGGGGCTCAAATGTGGCTGTTAATTATAGCTCGGTTGATACCTCTCTTCAGTTTCTGGCATCCTGTCTTACTTAGTAAAGTATTCAAACAACTTTCTTTCCTTTGCTCACACAACGAGCCTTAGAGCCCCTAAAAGGTCTCTTTTGGGAGCCTTCTTCTCTGATTCCGACTAGAAGTTTCAACTTCATGTTTCTGAATTTGATGGTTCTACTGTTCTTTGAGTTTACAGTCATCCTTTTGGACTCTTATTTGATTCCCATAAGGACAATATTCATTTGATTACCTTGAGAAGGTCCATAACCATTTAAATCCCCTAAGGAGTTTTTGGAATAACTGAGCTACTATTACAGATTTTAAAATAGAAGCACCAAAGGCATAAATAAATAAATAAATAACCAAAAGTACTTCAAATGGCTTACAAAAATGAGATAGAACATGAATAGATGAATAAATTAATGGATGCCTTGTCCAAAGTGGTAGAGATGTAATTAGATCTCTGGTTTCCTAGTATCTGGCATATTTGTCTCCCACTGATGCACAGAATTAAAATCCCCTCCCCTCTTGTAACACCTGTAGGTTGCATATAACATCTCATGGGACTGCACAAGAGAGGGAAAAAACTATTAAGTTAATTACATATTTGTTCTTTTATTAGTACATATAACTTACGGGCATGTTAGTTTCATTTAGGACAAGAAACTGAGGGGCCAGCAGGTGGCATGATGGTTAAGGTGCTGGATTCCCACATGGCTGACTGCAGTTCTAGTCCTGTCCTGGTAGCTTGAGAATCATGCCAGTTATGTGTACATGCATACACAGAACTCAGAGAGAGAATGGAGAAGAAATTGGGGCATAGCTATCTCCCCTGGGAGGTGATTTCTCACTTTTACTCTCTCTGTCTCTTTCTGGTAAGTGCACTGCTAGGTGAAGCAAGCCAAACTATGAAAGAGAGGCATTGTATATCTCCACTCAATATATATATTGAATGTCAGCTCTCTACAGCAGAAACTGAGATTGGAAGGTATAAAAGCATGGAAATCAATGGTGATACTGGAGGTACTATGGGATGAAGGTGGAAAATGGGGAGGAGAGAGGGAGAGAATCAAAGGAAAAAAAAAGAATCAAAACATTTAAGGGACCCACAATGGAAAGAAATCTATTGATTATAATGTATTTAGTAATATCCTTGACTGAATCAATACAGTCTATTCATATGGGAAAATTCTATTGGTATTCTGTAATGATATACAGTGATTGAATGCAATACAAAAAGAAAGAAAGAAAGAAAGAAAGAAAGAAAGAAAGAAAGAAAGAAAGAAAGAAAGAAGGAAGGAAGGAAGGAAGGAAGGAAGGAAGGAAGGAAGGAAGGAAGGAAGGAAAGAGAAGAAAGAAAAAAGAAAAAGAAAAGTAAGCAAAGGAAAGAAATTGGTAAGTAGTATGCCTGAGTGAACAAAGCTAGAGCTGCAGTAGAGATATTATCGAAATCCCTATCTTCTGATTCTAGGTTTTTTATTTTTGTTTTTGTTTTTCAGTAAATAAAATCAAACCTCAGGCCTTCTCAACTCACTCACCTCCAAAACAGGACACTTGTTTTGAGATTAACAGATCACTGAAATGTTTCAAATGACGTTGAATCTTTTGGAAAATCAGACACACACACTTTTATTGCAGTATCATATTGATCTCCCTATGGTCCTCTGAGCTCCAGTCCTATAGGTAATGTTGCTGGATCAGCCAGTTCAAAGAACTGAGCCTCAAAATGTAAAATCTAATAGCTAGCAAGACTCCAAATCTCCCTGGGAGATAGACTCAGTCACATTACTGAAGTCTGCTGGAAACGTGACACTAATGACAAGCAGGAACTTTATAGCTCCCATTTTCCTTTGCTGACATTACAAATGTAAAATCTCTCATTTCCCCAAATGTTCATCTACTTGATCTATGTTGCTGAGGCTACATATTTAGTATATTTCTGGCAGCAGGAAAAAATTTTGGCAGAGCCCAGTGAGACAGTTTGCTTTGTACACAGAGAACTTATTCCAGGACAGAGAAACAACCCCTAATTTCTTCACCCTTATTTTATCCTATACCCTTCTTGGCATGTACTCACCTGCTAAGTCTAAGGTCACTGTGGCTATAAATGAGTCACTAATCACAGCATCAAAAGTGCAAGAGAATTAACAAACATTCTATGAAACAAAGGAAAATTGACGGAAATATAGTCACTGTGGGGGTATTTGAGGTATTAGAAATAAATGATATCATGGAAAGAAATCATAATCCACTAAGACATAGCTAACTGAGAACTCAATTGTCCACAAGAACTAACCCAGTTTATATGCCCACCAGTATTCTAAAAACTATGGGGAAATAGCTATAGTGAACTAGAGGAAGGACAAGAAAGGAAAGCTCTCTCCCTTTTGTCTCTATCTTACCCCTTTCTGGTTCCATAAGTCTATTTAAACTTAAAGACCCAATTCAACTATCATCTCCTCCATGAAAGCCTCTTGTTTCTCTAGGAATGAGCTGTTTGTTTGCTTCATTCACCCCAATACGGATGAGACTATTAAATAAATAATCTTTTTTTTTTTTTGAGAGGTTTTTGCTATAGGGCGCATATGCTCGCCAAACAGACAGAGACAGAGAGACAGAAAGGGAGAAATCACACACCCCCAGGGGGGCTGGCCACACCGCAATCCCTTCTCCTCCATTCTCCTCTCGGGATCTTGGGCACGCACGCACACGCACCCGGCGTGAGTTTAAGCCACTGGGTACAGGACTTGAACCACAGTCAACTACATGGGAGTCCAGAGACATAGCCATTACACTAACTGCTGGTCTAAGAAGTCTAGAAGACTAAATAAATAGTCTTCTTTATTGCTATATCCTCTATACTTAGTAAAGTACCAGGCACGTAGTAGGAGCTCAGTAACTGAAACTGAATCAATGAGATTATCAGTTACTCTCCACTCCATGTTCCCTCAGCAGTTAGCTTATGTCAGGACAGGTCCTTCTCATATTTCCTGCTTGGATTTTATTCTTTATCCCTCACAAGATTCCCAGCAATTTGAGAAGTGAGAAGAGCCAGGATCGACCCATCTTGGCAGCACAGCATTTATAACAGCATTTTTTCTGGAGAACAAATTCTACAGTCATTTCTTGGATCAAATGGAAATAAATGACCTCTAAAGTAATTCTGTTCTAACATTCTATTACATAAAGTAAACAAGCTCTTATAAAACATGGTGCTTAAAAAGTATATAATCTTATTGAAAAGCAAGAGGAATACCGATTAAACGATTCAGATATTGTGCAATTCAGGCCATTGAATTGTAATTAGGCACTCAGTAATTTGGCAATTTTGTACCCTGCCATATTTAAACAAAGTCAATGGGAAACAAGATTCAGGAAGGTAACTAACTAGTTTAAATAAATTAGACTCAGTATGTGTCCCTAGAAGGGGACTTTTGATATGAAATTTCTCATTATGCCCCATTCGCCTCACTCTCTAATCTCTGGTCTGATTAAAACCAAGGTTCTCTTTTATCTCAAATTAGCTCTGAGTCAACAGGAATTTTTTTACTACTACAGAGGTCACCTGGAAAGCAGTCATCAGAATTAAAAAGTGTGAACTGTAACTCACAGCTATCAGCAGCTAGTAGCATTGCCTCTGAAAATGGAGCCTAATGATCAGCAAAATTTAAGGGCATGGAAGATTTCAACCCTTCAGCAATTCACAAGCTTGTCTTTCTGCATACTGCTTGGTTGATGTATTCTCAGCTGTCATGAGAAATCTGCTATCAATCCATGTCTCCCTGCATGGTAAACCTTCCCAAACAACTTGGGGTGTCAGAACACTGGAAAGGAGGCAATGCACTAAATTAAAGAGGTTCACGGTGACCAATAATCCCAATAATTGATGTGCCTATTGTCAGTGACAGATGTTGACACTGAAATCCACATTTACAGTTGGCCTCTGTATCTAGAGTCCTAGATTCCTTCATATACAACCAAGACAAACATGACTTTTACAGAATATGCAACTTGCCAAAGACAGGGATAGACACAGCTTCTTAAACATACAATCTATACAAGTATACACAGTCCCACACTTGGTTTAAAGTTTTACAGTCACTATCTTGAAGAGCTTAGTAAGTTTTGAACAAGGGGCCCCACATTTTTATTTGGAACTGGGCCTCACAAATTGTGTAGCTGATCTTGGACATGGAAAAAGGTCAACCATCGTGACCTTTTGGAGGGGTGTCCAAGCTCCTTACTGTCTGGGCAGTAAGGATTACAAGTCCTGATAGCAAATAATGTGGACATCAGAACATTGTGCGAGACCAAGAAAGAAAATTAATCATAGCTAAAATTTGGATTAGCTGCAAGGGACTTTTACACATATTTCTTGAAGTGGAATGAGTATGAGGTGGTAGATCAAAGATGTCAGAAGTCAGGGAGACCTTGATTAGGATACAAACTAGGTCTCAGTTTCTTAACTGTCAAAAAAAAAAATGACAAACACCTTGTAAAATTTTCATCAAATATAAATAAGAATATAAATAAAGTGGGGAGCACAATGTCTGACTCATGAGATGTGCTCAACTGAGGTGAGTCCATGAAGAACTGCTACTGTTCACAAAAGCATTAACATTTTTAGATGGGACATAATTACAAACTCCAGGAAGACTGTTAGTGGAAAATATCTTGGTCATAGAGAAACCATTAAAACACTTTTTTCCTCTCCACTGCAACCTCAACTTTTGTACTCATCTTTTATATCTTAGTTTGGCAGGCACTTCCTCTAGGAAGTTTTCAATGTTAAGATCCCATAAAGCCCTGTTCTTCCCCATCATAAAAAGTAAAAAGCTCCCCGAGGTTAGGAAATGTGCCTGCTTTTGTTAAATATATGACTACAGCATTGTTTCCTGTACTATATGTATTTCTAGACCTTCCCAACTCCCTATTCAAGAAGTTTGTTTCCTCCCCCTTACACTGGGTGGGCATTTGTGACTCTCTCAACTAATAGAGCAGAGTAAAAATTAATCCTGTGATTATTTTCTAAGAGTATGTCATAATAAGTGATATGTACAGGGGCTTCCTGAGTTTTCATTAAGATATTATTCCTCAAAACTTATCTACCATGGTAGGAGGAAGAACAAGTTACATAGACAGATGAAGAGATGAATCGATTTCTCAGCCCCAACTGAGCTCGCAGCCAACAAGACAGAATCAACTTTTGAATCCTGTGACTGAGAAATCTAGGAAGCTAATCTTCCAGTCCTGAGTCAAGTCACATATGGAACAGCTAAGACTTTTCCTCTGACCTCAGTCCAAATTGCAAGTTCATAAACAAATAACTGATAATGTAGCTTTAACCAACCAAGTTGCATTGTGATGTGTTAAGTAATGATAATCAGAACTCTGCTCATGGTTTGTTGAATGGTTAAATTCTCAGAACCTAGTCTAATACAGGTACAAAATACAGGGAAGAAGGAGAAGGAAGAGGAAGAGAAGACAGATAAGAGAGAGCAAGGGAAGGAAAGACAGAAGGAGGAAGAAAGGAAGGGAGAGATGGATTGACAAATGTTCTGGAGACCTTTTATTGGTGTCAATTGGACTGAGCCAATAAATATGGTCATCAGGTTGTTTCTCTATCTTAATATTGTTACTAATGCAATAAACATGGAACATGCAGCTATTTCTTCAACATACAGATTTCATTTCCTTTGGTTGTATGACTCAAAAGGGGGATTGCTGGTTCATAAAGTAGTTTTATTCATAATTTTTTGTGGAATCACCACAATATTATCCATAACAGTTGTACCAATTCAAATTCCTACCAAGAGTGTACAAGGGTTTGCTTTGCCAACATTTGCCACCTCTTGTCTTTTTGAAATAGCCATCCTAAACAAGTGTGGGGTAATATCTCACTGTGGTTTTGATTTGTACTTTCCTGATAAAAACTGAAGTCAAACACCCTTTCATATACCTGTTGGCCATTTATAAGTCTTCTTTGTTTTATCTTGGCCTATACATGATGGATGTCCCAGATTCCACCCCAACAGCAAAGGTGAGAACTTAGGACAAAATTCACAATTTAGCAAAAGAGCGAAGACAGTTTATAGACTGAGTGACATTGAATCTGTAGGTAGCTTCTGGATCCCAGATGTACAGACTCTCTAGAAGTGTTATAAAAGCAAGTAGAAGCAATTGTGGTCCTCTATGTACTTTACCTCCCCACTGACCCCAATCCTGCCACTACCAAGGTTTTTCTTGATATTACTGGAAACATTAGGCCTGATCAGGGAATGTTAACTATCCAGCAACCATGATTTTTTTTTTTAATTTGCCATAGGGCACATACGCTCACTGGAGAGAAAAAGAGAGGGATAGAAAGAAAGTGAGAAAGCAACCCCCTGGAGGATGACCACTCTGCAATCCCTTCTCTTCTGCTTTCCTCTAGAGAATTTGGGTTGTTTTTCAAGCTGCTGGATCTGGGACTTAAACTATGCAGTTTGCCATGTGGGATTCAGCTGCTTTAACCACCATGCCACTTTGCTGGTCCACAAGCATTAGTCTCTGTGAAGGGTTTGATATATTTGATGATGGGTTCTTATGCTGTTGAATGTGTTTAGAGTTCCTATCTGCTGCCATTAAATTACTTACATGCTGTGTTCCTAGGCAAAGGGGAAGCTCCTACTATAATTGTTATTGTTGGTTTGTTTTTTTCCTTGAAGTTCTAATTTTTGAGGGAAAAATGTGTTGTAGTATTTAGTATTCATGTACTTAAATGCTTTTGTTATTTTATAAAATAATTAGAGAATTAGTGGACTGAATGACTTGTCTCATAAACTGTGTGTGCTCATGAAAGTCTCTGGGAGACTGGGAACATTCTCATTTGGCCTCATATCTCTGTAGGCCGTGCACCTTATAAATACTTTATAAATTTTTGGTAAACTATTTTTAAAAGGGACATCCAGAATGACAGTGCCAGCTATCATCTCAGACAAAAAAAATCTGTGAAGTTTGTTTATATTAAGAATTATTTAGGAGTTCCTTATGCAGTAGTGTTTCCACTTACAAGGTGGTTGCCTAAGCAGTTTAGTGAGATTTCCTCCACTTTTCTCCATCCCTGTTGGTGTTGTGTGATTTCGTTTTGTTTCATTAGGTTTACTTTTGTTTTAACCTGGATGTGCCGCATTAGAGGACCTGATGGAAATAGGTATGAAAGAGTACTAAAATGGCAAACCGCACAGTGAAGGATGACCACAGCATCCATGGCATCAATCCTCATTATGTGGTGGAGAAGATTATTCTGACGTGAGTTTATGAGTCCAAGTACTGGAAAGAAGAGTGCTTGGGACTTACAGCTGAACTTATAGTTGATAAAGCCATGGAGTTAAGGTTTGTTGGTGGTGTCTATGGTGCCAACATAAAACCAATGCCCTTTCTGTGTTTAACATTGAAGATGCTTCAGATTCAACTGGAGAAGGATATAATTGTGGAGTTTACAAGAAATTAAAAAGTCTTTGCCTACTCCAGTATCTCCCAGAGTTTTCCCAGTATTTTCCACCAGTAGTTTTATAGTTTGAGGTCTTAGGTTCAGATCTTTGAGTCATTTCGAGTTGATTTTTGTTAATGGTGAAAGATGGGGAACGCTTCTACACTGTGTGAATGTAAACTGGTTCAGCCACTGTCAAGAACAATACGGAGGTTCCTCAAAGATCTATAAATAGAACTACTATTTGATAAAGCAATCCCACTTCTGGGTATCTACCCAAAGGACAGAAGAATGCTCAGTTGGAAAAGTGCTTGCACATCAATGTTTATTGCAGCATTTTTCATGATCGCTAAGACATGGTACTAACCCAAATGTCCACAAACAGATGAATGGATGAGAAAAATGTGGCACATACACTCTATGAAATACTACTCAGCCATAAAGAAAAAAAAATAAGACCCTGGCATTTTATAGAAAGTGGTGGGATATAGATGCTCTAATGCTGAATGAAGCAAGCCATGATATGAAAGAAAGATATTGTATATACCCACTTAATATATACTGACTATCCATACTTTATGGTAAGGTTCAGATCTTTGAGTCATTTCGAGTTGATTTTTGTTAATGGTGAAAGATGGGGAACGCTTCTACACTGTGTGAATGTAAACTGGTTCAGCCACTGTCAAGAACAATACGGAGGTTCCTCAAAGATCTATAAATAGAACTACTATTTGATAAAGCAATCCCACTTCTGGGTATCTACCCAAAGGACAGAAGAATGCTCAGTTGGAAAAGTGCTTGCACATCAATGTTTATTGCAGCATTTTTCATGATCGCTAAGACATGGTACTAACCCAAATGTCCACAAACAGATGAATGGATGAGAAAAATGTGGCACATACACTCTATGAAATACTACTCAGCCATAAAGAAAAAAAAATAAGACCCTGGCATTTTATAGAAAGTGGTGGGATATAGATGCTCTAATGCTGAATGAAGCAAGCCATGATATGAAAGAAAGATATTGTATATACCCACTTAATATATACTGACTATCCATACTTTATGGTAGAGACTGAAATATTGGAGGGCATAAAAGCAGTAAAAATAGTTAGAGATGCTGAAGACAGTGTGAAATGGGGTGGAAGAAGGGAAAGTTATGGAAAAGGATAGCAAGAGAACAAATAGAGAGGCATGGGATTAGTGGGATATGGAAATGGTTTATTACCTGTTGATGATAGCATATATAGTTTTCTCAAATGGACTGGTCTGAGAAATATTTCACATTGGGTAAAGTCTTTTTATGAGCAAAATGAAAAATAGTAATTGAATGAATGTTTAAAGAAATAATGAGAATAACAATAATAATAATCTGGAAAAAAATTATGAAAAGCTATTTGATGATGATGTAGATAGTGATGTCTTTGTCTTGACTATATGCATGGTATTCCTTCTGGAAAAAGAAATGTAATACACTGTAAAGTTATACATGATTCAACGTAATATAAACAAGATCATGATAATAATGAACAAAAAATTTAAAAAGAAAGAAAATAAAGAATGACAAGTGCTGGCACACACAAAAAATGAAGATTAAGTATGTCCTCATGTTAGGGGCACTTTATATGAGGCTGACTGGCACTGCAATTGATTGTTATAAGCACTTGGAGCCTTTGTATAACAACTATAGAAACATCAAGAGCAAGAACTGAAATGGGGAGTTTGAACTGATGCCTGTAGATGAATTTATTGATAAATTAATGCACAGTGAGAGAGTCTGTGATATTATTCTGATGCAGTTACAGAAATGCTAGGTGTTTGAGGAAGCTGAGCAACTGGAGCCTGGAGTAAGTGCTCTAGAAGAAGACACGGATGATGTGGAGTCCAGTGAAGAAGACGAGAGGAGGATGAGAAGTTGGAAAGAGAAGCTACCAAGACTTGGACAAGCCCCACCGCTCTCCCACACTTGCTACAGAAGTAGGAGCCAGTCTCCCAGAGGCAGAGCCCATCTCCCAAAGAAGAAGCCCTTCACCTTGCGGAGAAAGACATCGGAGCAAGAGTCCAAGACATCACCGCAGTTCCTGAGATCAACCGCACAGATCCCGCTCCAAATCCCCAGGTCTTCACCATAGTCACAGACACAGAAGCCACTCAGTTTCCTAAAAGGTTTAGGAAAGCCCATAAAAAGAGCCAGAGAGGGCTCAGTCTGGTTTTTGCCCAAATGACCCCCAATGAATATGAGAGTAACTCTCTATTGTAGAAGAATTAAGATCTACTCAGACAGCTATATTTTGATTTTTTCATATAATTTCTTTACTTATGTCTTAAATGAAGGGGGTGCCGAGTTTTGTATCTCTTTCTGAATTATAGTCAACATTTTTGAGGCATCATGAGATTTCCTAAAGTCATTTTTCTACCCTACCAACCTGGACTGTATTCAAACTCACGAAGATAGAAAGATGGAGGTTAGGGGATATGAATAACAAGGAAAGAATGTGACTCTTTGGTGACCCTTTCTATTTTTGCTATTAAACCTGAAACACACACACAAAAAAGTTATCTATTTCTCTAAAATTACAGCTTAATGAAAGATTGTGTTTCCTAGAGAGAATTCAGCTTCCAGACTGTGTAAACTAATATGCATAGGTGATCAATCAAGAGTATTGGTGAGTTTAACACATTTTTAGGAGAAAAAATCCATCCTTCTTCCCATTCTCCTCCCATTCAAGCCTTATCACTGCAGTAGCAGAAGCAAATCAGAGCACAATAATTACTCTTATTTAAATTGAGTCATCAGAAAAGTCACGGTGGATTTTTGCATAGAATAACATGAAAAAATACACATGACTTTTCCAACAACCCAGTAGTTCTTTAGTCAGTTTTTAAAGTGGCCTGGCTGCCAACAGCCTAGGAATACTCCCCTTTCACCACATCCCCTCCAGCACTTATCATTATTTGTTTTTATAATCTTCACCATTCTGACTGGGGTTAGGTGGTATCTCATTATGGTTCTCCCTTACAATGAGGGATATTGAGCATTTTTTTCATAATCTTTTTGACTGTTTGTGTGTCTTCCTTAGAGAGTTGTTTATTCAACTCATTTTCCCATCTTTTCATTGTGTTAATCATTTTCTTCCGGGTAAGCTGCTTGAGTTCCTTGTGTATTCTGGTTATCAGTCCCTAATCTGAGGCACAGTTAACAAAAATTCTCTCCCATTCTGAATGTATGAATAGTAATAATAATAAAATAAATGAATAAATAAAAATAAAAGTAAAAATAAAGTGGCCTGGCTGCAACAGTCAATAGATATTGAAGTTACATGGGAAAGCCCAGGGTTCAAATCCTTGGTGAACCTGAATTCACCTTGTGAGCACACCCATACTTCAGGTTCTGAGTAGACTTACACTTGTGTGGCAAAGTCTAGGGTTTGGATCCTCAGTGGACTGGATTTCGTGAGTACACCTGTCAGTGTCCAAGATCCTGGCTAACTAGAAAGCTAGGAGGAGACACTCTGGATGATGGGGCTGTCAAGGGTCTCTCTTTCTCTTTGTCTCTATCTCTCAAAAAATGGATGAATAAATTTTAGCTTGTATTTCACACTAAAATTTAAAATATGAAAAAAATCAAGGATACTGTTACTGCCTTTTTGAGTTTTAAAAACATACATAAAATACATATATAATAAATATAAATATGTTTTATCTGTATATACACATACATATTAGTACACATGTATACAATATGTGTATATATCTTTGGGTAGAAGAGAATAAAAAGTATAATTTATTATGTGAAACACTGACAAACATATGCTTCTAGACCTGTCAATTCTAGTACAGCTACTTCTTCTTGGAGCTATTCCATTCCCCTTGACTAAATATATATTTATAAGGTATTTTTGGACATACTCTTGCTTCAAATTTCAGATTGGTTTTCAGGGTAGGCATATAAAAACATGCCACTCTGCTTATCTATTAAGCAAGTGATTTTTTTTTTCCTCTGGGCTGAAATTCATTTCTGAAACTGTTTAGCACTGCTATTTATATAAACCTTTCTGTGGTTTTAACTTTTTCTTAATATGAAATTTTGTTTTACAGAGAGTCTAATACAACATATTTAGGAAACATTAAATTGGCAATTGAGATACTGTGTACCCGTAAACCAGATTCTTGGCTGTTACACGAGAGAAAGTCAGTTTGCCGCAGTGAGCAACCAAGTAAAAGTGACTTTAAGCAATTTTATTTTTTGTTTTTTGTTTTTTGTTTGTTTGTTTGCCTGCTTTCAGATTTTTGCAGAGGAGTTACCATCAAGAATCAATCAGCTGTAGAAAGACTATTTGAAGACCTGACACTAAAGGAACATTCCTGAAATATTTCTTTAAGATTCTCTTTCACTAGGCCCTGATATTTCTTAGAATATCCCTCATGCACCTCACAGGATGGTATTACTGTTGATTGCTTTGGCAGCTCAGTTGTACCCTGTGGCCAAATCTCAGGAACCACTTGGAAAAGGCACAAATTTAAATGATAGTTTATAGACTGTGGTTCAAAGAAACTGGACGGATGATTCTTCCTTGGATTTATTAGTGTCATCACATCCACAAGTTTATTAAACAATTCTGGGAACTCTTTAATATCTTGACCCTTTTATAGTACTATAGATCAAAGCCTTTGGACTCTTCCCAGTAGTGAAACATCATTGCACAGTGTGGATTAGGACCAAGAAACTACCTCTGAGAGGACTGCGTAGCCTTTAGTTTGCATCTCATAGACTAATTGTATTAATACTTCATGAAATCTTCCTCTCCTTAAATATTTCTGTAAATATATTCTTTCACTTATATTGCATTTAAATCAGTAAATTTTGAGTGGAGCAAAATGCTCTCCATAATACAGATGGGCCTTGTCTCATCAGTTAAAGGCCTTAATCGAGAAATGCTGACTTTCCTTGAAATAAAGGCAATTTTGCCAGCTGACAGCCTTCAAATTCAAACTGCAAAATCAACTCTTCTTTGAGTTGCTAACCCATTGACTTACCCCCAAAAGTTTAGACTTCTCAGCCTCCACAATCACTTGAGTCTATCCCTTAAATATGTCCCCCTTCCACCTCTCTCCAGACTTTTCTCTTAACACACACACACACACACACACACACACACACACACACACACACACACACAGTATTCTATTTCTCTACAAAATCCTGACCAAAGTATCTATGGAAGCTAACATTTGGACATCAACCAAAAAACGACCAGATAGGCAAAATAAGCAGTCCCTGTTGGATTACCATATAGCAGTAATTCTCAACTGCAGTGATGTCGCCCCTCAGGTGACATGTGGTAATAGATGGAGACATTTCTGATTGTCAAAACCAGAAAGGATGCTACTGGTATCCAGTCAGTTGAAGTCAGGGGTGCTGTTAAACCTCCTACAATGCACAGGACAGCCCCCATAACCAAGAAATATCCCAACCAAGATGTCGAAATTGCTAAGATTGAGACCCCCTACCCCATGGTGAAACCCATCACTTAATAAGTTCTGAACACACACAAAAGTTCCAATCATTTATTAGGGCTTGTCTCTTGATTATGAATAAACCATCAAAGACACTAGTCATATGAGGAGTTTCCAACATCAAATAGGTTTAAACTGCAAATAATATAGTACAAGGAGAAAATAAAAATTTTTGTAAAAAGTAGAATTAATTGTTAGAGGAGATAATGCAGGACACTGCATGTAGTGAGAAGGGTATTTTAATTTAAAATGACAATGAAATTGTACAGATATCTTGGGGAATTAAAAAGTGGGAAAAATTAATCAAAGGATCCAAATATATGGAAAATTTAAAACTTTCAGAATATAATAGAAAAGGTAAAAAGTAGAAAATAAAGATATATGTGAGAATACTAAAACATTTCAGAGAATAACAAAAGAAATTTAAATCGCAAAATATATGAGAAAGGGGAGGACTAAGGTAAAGAATTAGATAGATTACCTGTAAAGGTATAAAGCATCTCAACAGCAAACCTGAACTCTAAGATATCTATGGAAATACTTTCAAATTCAAATAGCACAAAAGGCAAAATAACTGAATCAATACAAAACATATAAACACACTGAATCTAGAAGATCAGAATGCCTTTTGAGTCAGTATTATATTCTCATTGCAAATAGCAACTTGATCTCACAAAAATATAATCTAGAATATTATCCAGTGTTTCTTAATTGATTTGTAATTTTGTTAGGATTTAAGTTATACATTTCATTTTTAAGTGATATAAGACCCATAAACATGAGGAATTTATACCTAGTTTTATCCCTGTGCATTTATAACAATATAAAAATCATTTAAATGAACACTGCAAGTCCATAAGTTTTCCTTGAAAGAAAATCTGTACATTATTAATGTTTGAGAATTATTGTCCTATAATTATTGCCTTTATGGAAAGCAATTTGTTACTTAATTTAACATATTATTTCTACCCATGTTGTTTCATAATTGTAATCACTATTTCTTATATTTAAAGATGAAGGCCAACTGGTGACATGGTGGGTAAGGCAACTGGATTCCATATGGTCAATTCCTGGACCCTTCAGGTTGAAAAATATACTAGGAGTATGAGTATGTGTGTCCAAAATTTCAAAAGGAGAAATGGAGGAAAAGGGTAGGAAATGGAAGAAAGGATGACTATCCCCTATAAAAAGTGCTTTCTGACCTTTCCCTTTTTCTCTTCTCTGTATCTCTCTCTCTCTCTTTCTCTCTCTCTCTTTTTGGAGAAATTTTTGCTATAGGGCGTGCACACATGCCAGAAAGAGAGAGAGAGAGACAAAGAGACAAAAAAGCAAGAAATCACCCCCCCAGGGGGGATGGCCACGCCACAATCCCTTCTCCTCCATTCTCTTCTCAGGATTTTGGGAACACACGCACACGCGCCTGGCATGAGTTTAAGCCACCGGGTCCAGGACTCAAACCGCAGTCAACTACATGGGAGTCCAACGATATAGCCATTACGCTAACTGCTGATCCCTGTATCTCTCTCTTGAGAGTAAATGTGCCCTCTAGCAAAATAGATAAATTAATTCATTAAATAAAATGAAAATGATGGGTAAGATCAAAAAGGTTGGTTAAAGACAGGCCTTACACAAAGTGCTAACCTGCCTTTATGTCTCCTAGTCTAGAAACTAGACATAACCATGTCTACAGCAAATATTTATTTATTTTTATTTTTTTCTTCTATTTTTATTTTTATTTTTATTATCATCATAATCTTCTTTATATTACATTGGATTACATATAACTTTACAGTGTATTACATTGTTTTTTCAAAAGGGAATGCCATGCAAGTCAGTCAATACAGACACATTAATCTCCCTGCTTCAACATTCAATATCTTTTCTATGATTTTCCCAATTATTATTATTATTATTCTAATTATTTTTTAAAACAATCACTATTTCTCATTTTGTTTGTAAAAAGACTTTACCCATCATGAAATACTTCTCAGACCAATCTAGTTGAGAATACTATACATGTCATCATCGACAGGTAATAAGCCATATCTGTTTCTCACTACCATCCTGCCTCTCTGTTGTTCTCTTGCTATCTTTCTCTATCCTCTTCTCTTCACCTCCCCCATTCCACACTGTCCTAATCTCGTTAAGTACCTTCACTGCTTTTATGTCCTCCATTTTTTCGCTCTCTACCATAGAGTGCGGATAGTCGGTATATATTGAGTTGATACATACAATATCTTTCTTTCATAGCCTGGCTTACTTCACTCAGCAATAGATCCTCCATATCTGACCACTTTCTATCAAATGCCAGGGTCTTGTTATTTTTTATGGCTGAGTAGTATTCCATAGAGTATATATACCACACTTTTCCAATCCATTCATCAGTTTGTGGACATTTAGGTTGGTTCCATATCTTGGCAATTGTGAATAATGCTGCAATTACATCAAATATTTATGAAGATTAAAATTGCAAGCTCAAAGTGGGGACTTGATGGACAAGTTTTTAGTTAACAAAAGAGAAAGTTATTACTATCATATATACTTCTACATAAAAAGCCTAATAAATTCCATTTTGAAGATTAAAAGTTGAATAAAACCTTGGTCAACATGAACATTGGGCATCTTCAAATTCATTTACATCTTTTCTTTTCATTCCAGCGTGATTCAATGTCAATTTGAACTAGCTACTTATAGTTTTCTTCCTCAACAGTTCTTGAATCTATTAAATTATTATACGTCTTCTCATTTGGTACTTTTAAGATCAATATAAATATATTTTACTCTGTCTTATTGAATTTAAACTTACTAAAAGTGAGAGTTCAAACCTAAATCAGAAACCAGCTGTTCTAAAATTATATTATCTCTACAGAGATCCCATGAAGATGCCATGGATAACAGTACAAAGAGAAGGAAAGGCTGAAAAATTGTCTGAGCTGTTCTTTCTAGGAAGGAGCAAGTGTATGTTTAATATGAAATTGCTCTAGGAAGTGCTGACTCAGAAGGGGCTTGCCCACTGTATCTATAAATACCTTAGCCCTTGGAATCATCACTGTTACCTTCAATATAACTATCCAATATGCCTGCATAGCCTTTTTGCAATTATATTTTTTTCCAAGTTTTACAATGCATTTTCACATGCATAGATTGTTCTTCAGTTTATGGAAGTTAGCACAATTCACACAGTATAGTGCTAGAAATAAAACACATTCTTCCACTTCACAGCAAACTAGTGTGTGTTCTAGAGTGAAAATTGTCACACCTGTCATGCTGGTGAGGTCAAGCATGTGAAGAATGGTTTATGTGACTCTCAGCTATAAAAAGAAAGGCACAGGAAAATGAGTCTAACAAAGAATAAGAAGTTTACTTGGGGCCGGCAGGTGGCATGGTGACTAAGATGCTGGATAACCACATGGTGGACCGTGGTCCGAGTCCCAGACCTGGCAGCTTACTTTCTTACTTTCCCTTTCTCTCTCTCTGGTAAAATTAAAATAATAATAATAATAGTAATAAATAAAATTAAATAAATAATTCCTTAAAAAATAAAAAAAATTACTGATACCTCCCATAGCTGGATTCCTAGGCAATAAGAATTTCTTACACCTCTCAAAAGGAAGAAAAAAGGCTAAGAACTAAACTTTACAGATTGGACACGGTATGTTTGATTTTTGTTTTGGGGTTTTTTTAGAGAGAGATTTTTACTATAGGGCACATGCGCTTGTTGGAGAGAAAAAGAGAGACAGAGTGACAGAAAGCAAGAATCACTCCCCAGGGGAGAGGACCACACCACAATCCCTTCTCCTCCATATTCCTCTCAGGATTTGGGGCATGCACACATACGCACCAGCAAGTTTCAAGCCTTCAAGTTCAGGATTCTAACTATGGTCAACTACATGGGAGTCCAGTGCCTTAACCACTATGCACCTGCTGGCCCCAAGGCATGGTATGTTTTAATGAACAGTAGACATGCTCAAAAACACATCTTGCTCAAACACAGAACAGAAAAAAATCATGACGAAGCTGGAACAAAAAGGGACCAGATCCTCTCTCCAAAGTCTAAAATAGATAGGGTCATATGCATAAAGAATAGAAATCTAAAGCCATGGGAGAGTGTTAAAGTGATGTAGCTTGTCATAAAATCATGCTTGCTTATTGACTAGAGAGACTAGTACATTTATTAAGAGATACTGAGAGAGAAACAAAACATCAATAAACTAAAGTCTAAAAAAAAAAGTACCACCCACAAAAAGACTATCTGGATGGTTCTAATGCATTGCTAATATCAAACCCTGTAAAATGCTGTTTCTCTCTGCTTTGGAACAAACAACACACAAAATGATGTTTAAAAACTTAAACTATGAATCCACAAATACAACTTGGATATGTATGTAAACACTGACTAGGTTATTATAAAATGACTCGGTTTCTACAAGGCGAAGCAACACCTGCTTAACTGCTTAGAAATGTCACTCCCTGTAAGTATCAGTCACTTCTTCAGACAAAATATGTCATGGTTAAATTTCATATTATCAAGACAGAGCTATTTGGCTTTATAACTTATATGACATCTATCAATTTATTTCTTCTTGGTTCTGAATTCAACTCTCACTATATCCTTTGTGGTAACAAGGAAATTCCTTGAGGCCTTTTACTTTACTTTTGTTTTGTTTTTTTTTTGTTTTGTTTTGTTTTGTTTTAAGAGGGTACATGTGCTCACCAGAAAGAAAGAGAGGGAGAGAGGAGGGGATACCATCCACAATGGAGAAGGATCATGCTGCAATTTTTTCTCCATCTCTTCTTCCTTTGAGGATTTTAGGCATACACACACTTGTGCCTGGTATATTTCTGAAGACACTGGATCTAGGACTCAAAGTGCACAGTTGGCCATGTGGGATCTGGATGTCTTGATCAGTATGGAGCAAACCCAAAGCCTTTTACTTAAGCTTTTTCAGTAAAAGGGACTGGAGAAAAAGTATAAGAGGAAGAGGCTTTCCAAAATTTCCTACACGGGCCAGGAGTTAGGTGCAAGGGTGTAAAGATAACCAGTAGAGTTTGTTCCAGCTACCTGCCCAGAACATGGTCCCTCTTTGACTTTGTTACATCCTAGGCCTAGCAATAGCTTTTCCTCAGTCCCATAGACATAGAAACAAAGACCCCAGACATGTGCAGTCTTTGCTGTAAAAGCTTCCTACCACACCAGACTCCTCGATGTAGGCTTCTAGAAGCTGCCTGTTGCCTGTAGAGTCCCATACCAAGAAGTTCTTCAAAATTTCCCCACCTTGCATGCCTGCATATGCTACAGACCTTTTACCATAGCTGGCACCAGATTCTCAATGAACAACCATGCCACCAGTTGCTGACCACCTGTTCATCTGCCTCCTCCACCTGACCTATTGCTTGCCCAGAAATTCCAGACCAGCTCAGGCCTGGCCAAACCAATAAACAACTCTACTATCCATGGAGCTGAACTCTACCTTGTTGGGGAACCCTTCCTAGTCTGTCCCTCAGCTACACTCCTTCAGCTACCATATAGTTTTCTTATGTAGTTTTTCTCTTTTATCATATCTAGCAATTCTTTACATTAACTTCCTTTGTTTAACCTATAATGTCATATCTGTCTCCTGACTGGACCCAGACTGCTGCAACTTGGAAATAGGGAAAAGAAATGAAATCTAAAATTAAGACATATTCATCGATTTATTAAGTACTATACATCAGATAACATTTTAAACAACTTAAGTATTTTATATAATATATTCCTAAAAACAATTCAATATGGCTAAATATTTCAAGTTCAAGGAGATTAAATAATTTGTCCTAGTTTGTATATCTCAGTAAGAGGTATAAATAGAATTCAAACCCTTATCCTTCTGAATATAAACAGCTTTAACTTATGAAGTTAAAATTTTATGAAGCTCCATATTTATACTTGTAAAGTTGTATATTTATATTTCTACCCACATACCTAAGTAAATATCTTCAGAGAAAAATTGCATTGAGAGAAGAGCTTTCTGGGGAGCAAAATTAGCAAGGGTTAAGTGATTACGTACAGTAGTGAGATATGGATAGGATATTAAAAGTGGAACTGATTATCAACACTCACTAGAGCATGTATGACATTGGATTCTCAGTAAGATCACTGTAGGAATTAATAACCAAGGCATGCCAGAAAAAAAGCAGGATTTGGAGAACGCTTGTCATGGAATTATAGGTAAGAAGCATGAATTTGTCATAGGATACTACAGGATATTTCTAAATTTTTGTTGCAGGGTCCAGCAAAGAGTGGCAGTAAGGTGGATATAGGGAACCCATAAGATGGATTCATCTGGAAGGTGACAGCACAAGGACTTGGCATCAGACTGAAGAATAGAAATGAACAAAAAATAAATCTGAAGACTGGGAACATTAGGAGAACCTCTAGAAATCCTTCACAAAGAAATGAGATCCCTGGAAGTTTCATGAGGTAATAATTTCCTTCTCATGGAAAACACATGTGATTTACTGTAAGATAAAGTCTTATCAACTATTCATAAGCCAGAAGTGGAGAGGTAAGAGAGAATTATTATTTACTGTCTCTATGGGTTCATTGTTTTTTCTGAATAAAGCAGTAAAAGGGATGGGATTTTTTTTCCTTAGAACAGTTGGGAATTAATAATCTCCACAGAGACCTATGTACCAGCAACCCTTCATAAGCCCCTACTGCCTAAAGACAGATACCAGTTCTAAAATCCCAAATCTCAGACAATTAAATAATTCTCTGTAGTAGTTCTATGTTACCTGACATTGCATTTTATAGAAAATAGGGAGAAAGAGAAAGAGAGAGAGCAAATTATTATTTTAGAAAGAACAACCAGTAAATAGAAAATAAATATTTAGATAAATTAAGGCTGAGAAGTGACCTCTCACTTTATAGAGAGAAACTTGAACCACTGAATAGAGATGTTATCTCTGTTACTTTAGGTCATTCACAAAGCTTATTTGTCAGGGGTCTCCTGCACAACAAAATTAATAAGATATATATACATATACATATGTGTGTATGTGTGTGTTATGTGTATGTATGTATGCAAGATTTCATGAAAAATATGTATTATAAAAAAATGCATGGATTTCAAAAATTTCTTGCAGCAAAATAAAACTTGCACTTGAATTACATTTTCTCACAAACTTTTTGAACGCCCCCCCCACACACACACACACATATAAACACTCCTTTATTATAAGGAATTGTCTCAAGTGATTATGTAGTCTGACAAGTCCCAAGATAGGCAATTAGCATCTGGAAACCTAGAACAATCAATAATGTTACCTGATAAGGGAATAAAAAAGAGAATTATTGGGACCAGCAGATGGCGGAATGGTTATCTTGCTAGACTCCCACATAGTCAACTGCGGTTGAAGTCCCAGACCCGGTAGCTTAAAAGTCACGGTGGGCACATGTGCATGACTGCCCAAAATCCTGAGAAGAGTATGGAGGAGAAGGGATTGTGATGTGGCCATCCCTTTTAGGGGGTGATTTCTCGCTTTCTGTCTGTCTCTCTCTGTCTCCGCAGCAAGTGCACACACCCTATAGCAAAAATCTCTCCCTCTAAAAAATAGAGAACTATCTCTCTAGACATATCTATAAATACATATATATGTTCATAACAAATAATGAAGAAATATTCACAATTATAGTTAGTCCTCACTTCTGTAATGGTCTTGTCTTTACAATTGGAGTTCATAACTACTTTCTTTCACTACCCGTTCCACAATCCCTTGGCTTTTGGCAAACACTTCAATTGGCCATGGCTCTTTTCCTGGTGGGGTGACCAGGAAAAGACTTTCATTCCTGAATGGTCTAGGCTATTAGTAGTCCTGCCTGGGTTGGGTTATTGTAGTTTCCCATTGACCTTAATCACTGGTCGTGGCAATATTAAGAGACACCCTAAGGAATCTCCTGTATTCTATTTTTTATTTCATGTATTATATGCATAGTGAAATTTAATTTCGTCAATGTTTACTACATGAGAGATGACTCGTATTTGTTTGTATTTGTTAATAACATAAAGAATACCATAATAAAATATTTCCAATGAAATGTTGCACATTTTAGATTAATTTTTAGGGCAAATTTTTATAAGGAGTCTTTTTAAGTAGGTACATTTCTAAAGCTTTTGTAGGTATTGACAACTTGCCATTCAGACATTTTGAGTGCACATTTCCCTCAGCAGAAGTGGGAAACATTTTTGTTTCATGCTTCCATCAAATAGTAGGTCCAAAAATGCTTTTAATTTTTATTTCTGTAATTACTAATGAGATCATAAATACTTCTTGATGATGCCAGTGACTTCACCCATACTTCTTTTTATTGTCTGTATTTATTGAAACATGATGTTTAACACGTTTATCACCACACAGAGTTACTCTGTGTGTGTGTGTGTGTGTGTGTGTGTGTGTGTGTTAAGAGCAATAAAATGTACTCCCTGAGCAAATTTCCAGAAGGGAATACAATATTATGAACTACAGTCCTCATGTTGTACATTAGATCTCTAGACTTTCTTATTCAGCTTTTATGTTCTCTTAAAAACATTTTCCATCCCCTACTTTCAAAGTTATTGTAATATTAGTTTGAAAGGTATGTTTGAAAGGTCCCTCAGAGAAATCCCTGCCATATCTCTAAAAATAACAGGAGGCACATTTCTAAGTTTCCTTAAATACTAATATAAGATATTCCATAAAAACTCTGACAAGATACATCTAACTTTGCAAAAAATAACACATCTGCAATCCAACCTCATTTATCATTGAGCACTTGGAAGCACAGGGCAATTATTTTTAAAGATAAATCAGGGCTCTTTTGTGAGGGGAAAAAAAGCATTATTTTACAGATGGAATTGTAAATGTTTTGTGAAAAAGATATATTTAGGCTGAGAGGTGACCTCTGGCAGGCAAATTTGCCCTATCAAGTAGCTTCTCATGGTGAAGGAGGTGTGAGTTGCTTATTAACTAAATATAACAGTACTTCAAGGCATGAGTTTTAGCTAAAACCTTTTTGTTGGAGTCTAGCAGATTGGCTCTGAGCCTCATACCATAAATCTTGCCAAGCATAAGAATGTTACAGAACAAACAAAGCTTCTTTCAGTTCCTACCTTGAGGTTACTTCTATTCCCATCACTTGTAAAAAGTTGGGTGTTACTCTTTATACATATAGATAACCTGGCCCAAATAATATGTGACTGCTTTACTTAAGGCTTTCATCCAGAACTTTTAAAAAGTTAATCAATCTCTCTTTTCTTGTTGTCCTGCTTTAAATTTCCTTTTAGAAATATTTTTTCTTTATTCATGATAAAACATGTATGTGCACATATGAAAGTGAAAGAGAAAGGAACACCCTCCAAGGGGCTAGTCACGCCATGATGCCCTTTCTCCAGTCCTCCAGCCCATCAGAACTTGCACTGTCATGCACATGTCTGGTTTGTTTCAGGCACACTGGCCAGGGGGTTCAAACTACAGATGCCACATGGGATCTAGCTTCTCTTGAGCAGGACATTACCAATGCACCAGAGAGCCAGCCCAGAAATATTTTTTTTTAATTGAGGTATATTTGACAAAGATTGCATATATTTAAGGTGTGTGATTTGATGATTTTATATACATTTGCATTGTAAAATAATCACCCCCAACTAATTAACATATTTCTCCCCTCACATAGTACTTTCCTTTGTGTGTGTGTGTGTGTGTGTGTGTGTGTGTGTGGTGAAAGCATGTAAGTTCTACTCTATTAGCAAATTTCGAACATACAATAAAATATTATTCCTTATAGTCACATTTTTTAAGAGAGATTCTTTCCTATAGGGCACATGCGCTAACCAGAGAGACAAAGAGAGACAGAGAGACGGAAAATGAGAAATTGCCCATGCCCCCAGGAGGGATGGCCACATCACAATCTCTTTTCCTCCATTCTCGTCTTGGGACTTTGGGCATGCATGCATACACTCCCAGCATGAATTTCAAGCTGCTAAGTCTGGGACTCGAGCTATGGTTAACTACATGGGAGTCCAGAAACATAACCATTAAGCCATCTGCTGGCCCCATATAGTCAAAATTTTTATACTAGATCTCCAGGAAATATTCATCATACAGGTAAACTTTGCATATATTGACCATCATCTCCTCATTTCCTTCTTCACCCAACCCTTGGCAACCAACTCTCCACTTCTGTGAGTTCAGTGTTTGTAGATTCCACATACAAATTAGAAGAGCAGTATTTGTCTTTTGGCATCTGGCTTATTTCATTTGGCATAAGGTCCTTTGGGCTTATTCATGTCAAAAATGGCAAGATTTCATTTACTATGGTGGGATAATATTTAAGTGTGTGTGTCTGTGTGTGTGTGTGTGTGTGTGTGTGTTGCTGTTGTGAATAATGTTGCAATGAACATGAGAGTGTAGATACCTTTGACATACTGACTCTATTTCCTTTAGCTATATATTAAAAAATGGAATTGATGGATCATAAGGTAATTCTATTTATAATGCTTTGAGGAACCTCCATATTATTTTCCAAAATAGCTATTTCAGTTTACATTCCTATCAGCTGTATACAATGGCTCCTTTTGCTCCACATCTTTAACCACACTTACTATCTTTAGTCTTTCTGATCAAAGTCATTCTAACAGGTGTGAGATAAGATTTCAAGGCAATTTTGATTTACATTTCCCTGATGATTAGTGATGTTGAGTAATTTTTCATATACCTGTTGGCTATTTGTATATCTTCTTTTAAGAAATGTTTATTTGGATTCTTTGATTTTTTTTCCTTTTCTTTTTTTTTTTTTTTTAATTTAGGTTTTTGTCATAGGGTACAAGTACTTGCCAGAGAGAGACAGATGGAAGAAAAGTAAGAAATCACATCCCCACCCACCCTACCCCGCCCAGTGGTGACGGCCATGTTGCAATCCCTTCTCCTCCATCGTCCTCTTAGGATTTTGGGCATGTACCCATATGTGCCTGGCATGTTTTTCAAAACTCCAGATCCAGGACTTAAACCATGGCCAGCCATATAGAATCCAGCACCTTAGCCATCACATATTTTTCGTTGGTTGGTTGTTTTTAAAGCAGGTTATTTGTTTGTTTGTTTTGCTACTGAGTTGTATAAGTTCCTTACGTAGTTTGAATATCAACTCCTTATAAATTAGTTGTAAAGGGCAGCAAATATTCTGGCTGCCTTTTCACTCTGTTGCTTGCTATGCATAAGCTTTTCAGTCTGATATACTCCTACTTATCTATATTTGCTTTTGTCTGTGCTTTTGATATCATATCCAAGCAATCAATGCCAAGACCAATTTCGAAAGACTTTTTCTCTATTTTTTTCTTCTTGTAGATTTTGTTTTCTTGCTTCAGATCTTCCGCTTAGTTTTTAATATGTTTTTAACTGACTCTTATATATGGAGTAATATAAGGACTGAATTTTATTCTTCTGAATGTGGATATACAATTTTCTCAGTATCACTTACTGAAGCAATTATCCTTTCCTCTCTCTGTCCATGGCACCCTGTAAAAGATCAATTGACTGTGGATGCATGAATTTAGTTATGAGCTCTCTATTGTGTTCCATTGGTTTATATATCTGTTTTTAATGCCTGTACCATATAAAATTTTTTTTAGAGAGATTTTTGCTATAAGACACAGGTGCTTGCCAGAGAGACAGAGACAAAGAGACAGAAAATGATAACTCATTCCCCGGGGGGTGGGGGTGGGGGAATGGCCATACCGCAACCCCTTCTCCTCCATTCTCCTCTCAGGATCTTAGGCATGCAGCGCAGATGTGCCTAGCGTGAGTTTTAAGCAACCAGGTCTGGGACTCAAACTGCAGTCGACAATTTGGGAGTCCAGCAACATAACCATTATACCATCTGCTGGTCTTTGTACTATACAGTTTTAATCTCTATACCTTTTAGTATATTTTGAAATCACATAATGTAGTTCTCTGGCTTTGTTGTTCTTGCTCAAGACTGCTTTGGCTATTAGAGGTATTTCAGAGTTTATACAAATTTAAAGGCCTTTTTCAGTTTCTTCAAAAAATTCATGGAAACTTTGATAGTGACTGTATTAATATGTAGATCACTTTGGGTAGTACAACCACTTTAATGACATTAACTCTTCGGAGAGAACATGAAGTGTCTCCATTTATCTGTATCTTTAATTTCTTTCATCAGTGCTTTATCATTTTCAGCGTACAAATCTTTGGTTAAGTTAACTTCTAAAAACTGTATTCTTTTTATTGTTCTCATGAATAGGATTGTTTTTATTACTTTTCTTTTTGAATAGTTTGCTGCTTGTAAATAAAAACATGATTTACTTTTGCACTTTTTTTAAGATAAGCAAAATCAACAAACCTTTAGCTAGAGTAACTAAAAAAGAAAGAGAAGACTCAAATAAGGGAATTTGTATGTTCCTACCACTTACCAGGTCAGAATTCTATTAACTAGGATCCCAGAAATTAAGCCCAGTTACAATTAAAATGATGAAAATGTATCAGCTGGAACATATGCCCTGATTTAAGTAGAGACTTCACAGAAAATCTCCAGAATTTCCTAAGGTTCCTTAGCACAAAAAGTAAGTTTTGAAGCTTTATTTGCTGTTATAGCTTCAACACTTGCTGAGCAATCTGAATACTCTTTTCTACATCTCAATTTCTCATTCATAAAAAGAGAGTGTGTGTGTTTGTGTGTATGCACTAGGCTTTCATTTCTCAGTTCTTTTTTGTTCTAAAATTCTTTTAATTTTCAAAATAAGGAAAACGAGATTTGAATAATTTGAATAGCTTTTGGAGGTCATAAAATTAAGACTAGCAGGTTCAGTCTCTGCCCTCTTTGATATTAATTTACTAACAATTTCACAAAAGGTAATGTATTGAACAATGCCAGAAATATCCAAACATTATCTAGAAACTGATATATAATCAATTTCAGGAGCCTTATATTTATGTCAAAATTATTTGGGGAAATATCATTTGATTTCAGATTGGACATTTTCCTTCCACCACTTGGACAAGCTACATGGACAAGGCAGACACCTGGTAATATACACATACCATAAAATTTATGGCCTAAGTAAGCTGAAACTTCCTTTAGCCTTACTGATTTTAAAAACCAGAATTTTCTTCAGTAACTATGGCATTATTTTCAAAGGAAAACTCTGTCTTCTTTCAAACACTCCAACTCCCCTGGATTTAGAACACTTGTCTGTGAGGAGAGTAGTATTTATTGTCAGTGACTCATTCCTCATTTCGAGTTTGAATTTCTGACCACTATGTAAATCAACAATATTCTAAAATTTTGTTGTGGTTACCTGTTTTAGTAAGTATATACGCCTTGGCAGGAAAGTGTGAAAGA
>NW_006159508.1:1981447-2003477 GCF_000334495.1 Tupaia belangeri chinensis
AAGAGTGTTCTCGTGAAAAACAGGATGGAATGATTTTAGTCCCTCAGTACCTTATTATTCCAGGACCTGTTGTTAGGAAAGCAGCTCTGTAAGTGGTCATATCTTGCCATACAAACTGCATGAAATTAACCTCTACATTTTCATTAAGTTTCTTACAAATAACCCATAAGCTTGCTATTCTGAAAAATACGTAAAATGCAAAGAAAGAAGAGGACGAGGAAGAAAACTCACATTTGTGATCACTGTTTCTATCACATTTTGTAAAGAACCTGATTGCAGATTTTACCTTTTCAGATGAATAATGCAGCAAAAGCAGAGCCAGCTCAGCCTTTCTATTACAGCTTGAATAAACTGTTGGAATATTTTTATCCTTCATTATCTGTTGGTTTTGTTTTGTATTGGTACTACACTATCCATTATAGTTAAACAATGGAACTCAATTACCAGAAGTTTCCTATATGTAAATCGCCTACGATCGCCACATTGGATCTATATAATTCCCATTTATGCCATGTTGGTCTCTTTCAATAATCCAACCCATACACAAAATGGGCTGTGGAACAATAATGAGGGCAATAATCATCCCATGCCATTGGTGGTTTGCCCATGCCTTGAGCAGCAATATATATTCTGCAAGCCAGAAACCTAGAAGCCTTTCATTTCTTTCTATTATATGTAACACAAAGGAGCTCATTCTCATCATTCATAAGAATAATATTCTTCTCACTTGGAAGTTTTATTCTGATTTATGGCATAAGCTAGCCATTTTCAGAATGAAATGACTATTTTAAATGGCACTCCTTAAAAGCTCTTCAGGTCACTCAAGGTGGAAAAATATCACATTATTCACATCAGACTTTGACAAAAACAGAAGTCTTTAGGATGCATTTCTCCTAAGTCTCTTTCTCACTCACAAAATGCATAAGGAGAAATAACACATCATACCATCTCCACCATGTATGTACTTAACATGCTATGGTCTTATATCCATTTGGGACAGAATATGTGACACGCTAGAAAATATAATAATAGGATAATGGGGGGTTTAAAATTGGAATATGGATAGGAAACTATTGACTTCTAGAGCTTCAGAAGAGAAGAGGAAACAGGTACAGAAATGCAGAGATGAGTTAAAAATTAAAGAGATTGTAGTACCTCATGTCTATAGTAGCTTTGGAGGAAATTAAAAAACAGTTTTGCCACAAAGAAATAAAAAGGGAGAAATAAGAAAAACACTGCTGTTTTTGTTTTTATTCTCCTATTTGAAGTTTCCATAGTCTTGAAATCTTGGTTTCTTGCTCTTACCAAAGTGTTATTTAGTTGAGTATTGTGTATGTAAGTTACCTGTGCATCACTAACAAAAGAAAGGAAAAAAAAACTGTAAGAATGATTTTTGCCTAAAGATCACTATTTTTTAATGAAACAGAATGTCAAAATACTCTTTTTAAAAATTTTTGGTATTTTCTCTTACGGAAAAATAATTGAGAATGAAAGACATTGAGGAATACCAGAATACTTCCCTGATCATTTGCAAACTGGCTGTTTTCTTGTGTTATCATAGAACCATAAAGGGCTTGGGATGTCAATTTTCCATGAAATTCTCAAAAACAAGATTCAGGCTCTCCCTACAATAGCAAGGCTTTTGACTGACTTATGGCAGATTTCTGCTCAAGAGTAAGAGGAAACTAGGTTAGTTTCCTGGTGCTTAACTATGTCATAGATTTATTTCACCATATCCTTGCTCTAAAATGTGTGCTTTATTTAAATAGAATGATCTTTAATATTTTATGTTTCCATCTGGCTATTTAATAAAGATATACAGTTATAATGAAAAGAATTTAATTGGGGAGAGATATAGGAGCAGTATGAATAAAGAAGTAAGTAATAAAAGTGGCCAAAATGTATACTTCATTAGTATATAAAGGTGTAGGCAATACAATGTCAATGGCAGGTGAATCTGAGCTCAGAAGTCAATAATTTGGATCAAAGAGTAGAAAGCTCAGCCTCTCTGATTTAGTTAATAGTGTATGGAACTGTAGCCACATGGTGATCATGGTTCGAGCCCTAAGTAACGTAAAAATATACTAGGAACATGCATGTGTATCCAAGATTCCAACAGGTTGAGGACTGGAGGAAAGGGATTGCAATGTGACTGAGCCCTGTCTCACTCTCTACCCCCCACTTTTTCTCTCATACATGCATTTAGTACAGCATGAAAATTTTTCCTTCTTCAGTTTTGCTATAGGGCATGTGTTCTCTCCAGAGAGAGAGAAACAGAGAAAAAGTGAAAAATCAACCCTCAAGGGGAATTGCCACAAGATAACCCCCTCTCCTTCATTCTCCCCTTGGGATCTTTGGCATGTGCCCAGCCTGTTTTTTTAATTTGCCAGTCCAGGACTCAAACTGCAAAGTTGACCATGTGGATCCATCTACCTCAACCCCGTTGACTGACCCTATCATGAATTTTTTAAAAATACTTTTAAAAAATAGAGACAAACATGATGTGCAGTGTGTTTTGTTTGTTTGTTTGTTTTGTTTTGTTTTGTTTTGTATTGAGCGGTTTTTGCTATAGGGCATGTGTACTCACCAGAAAGACAGAGAGAGACAGAGAGACAGAAAGAAAGAAGGAGGATGGCCACACCGCAATCTCTTCTCTTCCATTCTTCTCTTGGGATCTTGGGCACATGTGTACACGCACCCAGTGTGAGTTTAAGCTACTGGGTCCGGCACTCAAACTGTGGTCGACTACATGGGAGGCCAGTGACATAGTCATTATGCCAACTGCTGGTCCCCATGATGTGCAATCTTTAGTAGATGTGAAATTCATATTAAAGTCAGCATTAGAGTAGGTGTGTGGATACAAGCTTCAAGTCAGAAATACAATTTCAGAAACAGACGTCAATGAACCCATCAAGAAACCATTCATTAAGGCCTCTACGCAAAACCTGTCATTACAGAGGTTGTGTTCTAGGAATTTCTGAAGTTTTCTAGATAGGTTGGATCAATCTTAAGGTAAATATGGAATTAGCTGGCCTTACATGCCCTGACCAGGTCAGGAATCAAAATCAAGGTAGTCAGCTTATTCATAACTCTGCTTCACATTTTGTCTTATATAGATCCAAAAAGGCTTTATGAAGGAAGTTCTAAGATTAGGCTATCCCAGGAAAAATATCAGAATTTATACCCCTACTGAAGGAAGCCCTTTGAGTTAGAACTCAGAATACTGAACATGTGAAACCTGACTCAGGAGCCTTGAGATGTATCCATATTCATTTCACTCCTCTAATTCCAGCCTCAACCAGATGGCCCTCGTTACTCTATTACTCCAATAGTGCTCTAGGCTCAGAATCTTACATGAAAGGAGTCCAGGCCCTAACTCAACCTACAACTCTTCTATTAATGGTTCAGCCTACGTACCTTCATTTTCCAATAGTGATCCATGCCAAAGGCCAAACTCGCTCAAGGGAGCTGTACTGTCAGCCCCCTTTCTCAGTCTTTGACCCATGTCTAGAGTCACTGAGTGATAGAATTAAAAACACACATAAGAACCAGATATATATGCAAAGGATTTGAGAGAAGTTATTAAATGAACATGCAGAGAAAACTGGAAGAGACACTGTATATGCTCACAACAAGATATGCAAGAGTAGGTTTCCATCCAGAACATGAAAAAGTCAGTTATGAAATGCAAACTTGTCAAGAAAATGAGGAGCTGTCTCTTCTATAGTGGGTTAGATCTGCCTAATGGTCCCAACAGTTTCTGCAAACAAGGTTGCTATTTTTAGGCATCCTTCTTAGATGAATAAGAGCTGGTGGGTACATTTTATAAAAATAAAAATGTAGAAGCAAATAACTATTCTCTTTGATTTATTTAAACCTGCCTATGGACACTCAGCCTTTGAACCACATAGTCATATTGAAACCAGCTTTCTGTAAGTTAAGCACCAATATTTTAACTACTAGATATGATTTTAAATTATTTCATCATCTCAATTAGCTGCTTCTTTTTAATCTTATTTGGTACCCTTTTCCCAGCCATAACTTCTTCTAGGCCTTCTAGTTGTCAAGTCCCAGAAATGTAAATCAGCAAGATGTGGTAAAGAGGCAGTGGTGGCAAAGGCTCAGAACTGACTTGCTCTGCTCTGGTCTCTCTGTGCCTTCCAGGTCTTAAAGGCTATTTCTACGAAATTTAGCTGTGAGCCTCTTTTGTCTCTTCCTCTAAAATTCTCCCAATTCTTCCTTGCCTCATAGACACACAAGATCTATGATGACACTAACCACACTACAGGAGATGCTGCTGGTTTTTAATTTAATTTAATTATAGCTTTAATGCAATAATTGCTGTTTGCCTCCTCCCAGCATTCAGATGTTGATTCTGTAAAATGTACAAAGGATCTTGAGATTCTCAGAAGAAATATATTGTTTAATGACTTTAAAATATGTAAGGAAGTTCAACCTAATATCTCTAACAATTAAAAACTTCTAGGGAATTATTTTTTAAATATTTCAGCACATGTATTGTCATATAATACAAAGATACTCACTAAAGTTTTAGTTTCAATAGCAAACAAAAAATAACAACAATCGAGAAGTTGGTCGGTATTATCTTTGCTAAATAATGCTGATTTAACCAAAAAATGGAATCTTACATAGCAATTGAAAGTTTGAAGCAACCTTATATTTAGTAGTAAAAAATAATATCTAAGATATTTTAAGTGAAAACAATGACATAAAGAATATTATTATTTTCAGAGGATGTCTATGAAATGATATACACAAAATTGATAACAGTGGTTGATCCTAGATATCAAATAGGTGGCTGGACACAGAGTAGATTTCTTTCATGCACTCTTTCACACATACTGAATTTTGTACCATGTACATACAACTAGCTCTTTTAAAATAATTTATATTTATTTAAAAATATTTACAAAGAATAAGCCTCTTTTTGCCATATTAGTTTTACTTAGAAGAAATCATACAGTTGGGAAAGAAAAACATATGAATAATTTTATTGCAAAGGACATTTTTAAAAAGTGAAGGACAATGATATTTTGGTGTCAGAAAACTTGGATTCAAATATTGCCCAAATCTCCTGCCAAATCCTCTGATCCTCAGGTCTTTCTTTTACTTAAAAGCAAAACAAAACAAAACAAAACACAAAAACAAAACAAACAAGGTTGTAAAAGCAGAAAACTCTTCACATGAAATAACGGATGACAAATTCCTAATACAGCATCTGGATCCATAGCAGTGCTCAAGACACTCTATTCTATCATCTTCTAAAACGAAAAAGAGCAGAAGGAAGGAAGGAAGGAAGGAAGGAAGGAAGGAAGGAAGGAAGGAAGGAAGGAAGGAAGGAAGGAAGGAAGGAAAGAAGGAAGGAAGGAAGGAAGGAAGGAGAAAGAAAGCGAGCTGTTCATTGACTCACCAAATCAAACTGAAACTTACATATTCTATCCTTCAGATTCACACCACACATTAATACAAGTTTGTACTACTTTTTAGTAATGTAGTTTACCACATCTGGATATATAGCCTGCAGGAGATCCTTGTTCCTACTTATTCTAACATTCCTAAGGGGAACTGGAGACTCAGGAAACAGGCAGGGCTTACCTGTGATCATTGCTGAAAACTGTCCTTTGTTTTTCTCTTCTTGTTTTTGATAATGATGGGAGCTATGTCCTAAGTCTAAGGTCTATCTGAGGTGCATTTTTTTATCCAATTGACATTTAACATCCACTTGATCTAAAACTTGTATTCAATTCTGTAGGCTTAAAATTACAAAACCAACAAGGAAGCTGACCTCAAGGAGCTTACAATTCACCACAGAAGATAACATTATGAATATAAATAAATATAATGAAGAAAGTGATGGATCAAATGAGAGGAAAAATATAAACTACTCTGAAAAGCATTATTCATAATAGGCAAAAAAAGGAAACAATCCAAATTTTCATCAGTTGATGAACGGATAAAAAAAAATGTGTGTGTGTGCTGTGGGTGGTGTGGGGGTGTGTGTGTACACACAATGGAATATTATACAGTCTTATAAAGGAATGAAATTCTAATATAAGTTATAGCACTGATGAACCTTGAGGACATTATGCTAAATGAAAGAAACTGGTCATTAAAGGACGAATATTGTATAATTCCACTTATCTGAGGTACCCAGAGTAGTCAAATTCATAGAGATAGAAAGTAGAATGGTGGTTGCCAGAGGTTGTGGGTATGAGAAATGGCAAGGTATCTTTTAATGGATACAGAGTGTCAGTTTGGGATGATTTAAAAGTTCTGGAGGTAGATGTTGTGAATGGGCTTAACATCTCTGAACTGTAGACTTTATAAAGCTATGAGGGCTGGACACTGGCACAGTAGCAAGATATGATGCTTCATGAGGCTAACCCACATAGGCAGGTTCGAGTTTGTGGCATCAGGAGTCCTCTCCGAGTACACCATACACACTATTCCCATGTGGTTGGCTGAAGCTGGGGGTAGATTTTTTGGGGGTACAGAGTCTCATTAATAGAAGAAGTGCTTTTTAAAAAAATTATTTAATGGCTGGGCCAGTAGGTGATGTGGGAGTTAAATCAGCTGGATTAAACATAGCCCACTGAGCAGTTGGAGTGCCACAACTGGTAGCTTGCATATCACAATAGGCACGTGTGTCTGTATGCCCAAAATCCCAAGAGGAGAGTAGAATAGAAGAGCGTAGTGTGGCCATCTCCACCCCACCCCCACCCCCAGGGGGAAAGGGTTGGGTGACTTCTCACTTCTCTCTCTCTTTCTGTCTCTCTCTGGCAAGTGCACACACCCTCCCTATTACACACATACACACACACACACACACACACACACACACAAACCCTAAAAAATGTTTTTTTTTAATTTAATGACTAAAACACTACATTTTATGTTATGTATATTTTATCACAGTAAACAAAAATGAAAGAAGAACAAATGATAGTTTGATATAAATTTATATGTTGTAATATTTAAGATGTTTCCTAGGTAAATAAGGAAAATACTGCCCTTAATCAGAGTGCTTTGCTTCTAGGGTCATCCAGAAAAATGCACACACACAAAAAACGAGTAATTGTTTCTGCTTGATTCAGACTAGAACTTTAAGCATTATATTTTAAGAAGATGAAAGTGGGTGGAAGTAAATAAAATATATAATCCTTGCATGTATATCAAGGAAAGTATAGAAAGATGATAACTTATTGAAACAAAAATGTTTACACTTTTTTATAGGATAGAGTTATGTTCCAGTAAGACAGTGCTGTTCTGACTCTATGAACAGTACACTGTCTTCATTTACTGATGTCCTAAATAAGCCTTTTCCGTGATACTTTTTAACAGACTTCTATATTTGGAGACTATGTTGTTCATGTCAAATGATGCAATGTATTCAGTCACTTCCTTCAACTATGTGTGTGAACTTAATCATAGTGCCTTTTAAGTATAGTGTGTATAGGACATTTGCACCGCATCTAACTTGCTTATGGAACTGAGATTCCGAAAAGGAGCACTGTCTTTCAATAAGTTAGTCACAGTATATTTTTAGCAATTTGAAAGCTGGTACTGTTACCAGTGAACTGAATGAAGTTTGGTAAATGGCAAACAATTGGTTCTCACTCTGGGTGCCCTTGCAATTTGTACATGAGGCAGTGAATCACACCACTTACAAAAAGCTACGAGTGTATTCATGTATAGGAATAGCATCTAAGATTCTGCTTATATACTGACAGTTTTGTGTTGATGATAATAAAGCCTACTATTATCCTGCCAGCATATTTGATGTTGGAGACTCCTTTTGGTAGGGAAAAAAAAAGCTTTTTAAAAATATGAACTGTTCTTGGTGGCATTTAGTACCACCTGTGAGAGGCTGTCAGTTTTTCTGATCCATTTGTAACTACTAGGCATATAATGGAATCCATTGAAATTGAATCCAGAGTGGTCAACACGCTGGCTAAATTTATTGATGCAACAATTATGTAACAACACTTTTATGATGTTGTGTAGAGCTCTACAAGTATGCTCTTAAAGATGGTAAAGGACTTCATGTCCAGCTAAGCATAAGCAGGAATATATTTCTTCCTTAAGAAATGAAAAAAATTAAAAATAAAGTATGTTCAGAGGTACTAAATAACCATTAGACTGTTACAATATGTTTTTCACTCTTTCTACTACCATTTCCCCTCCGACTGCCTTCCCTGAGCTACACAGATTACAGTCTGCTTTTAGAAGAATATAGTTACTATTTTTAAATGTATATTTGTATGTAAGGCTTTCCACATGAAAAGAGAAAGAAGCAGGTCATATATTTGCACAGCACTGAGGAAACAAGATCAGCAGTCATTAACATTTTTTTAAATTGGCCTTTTAGTTTATTAGACTCCTCTCTGAATTATGATCATGGGCAATGAGTAAGGTTACAATACTTTAGTATCCAAAGATGTATTATACTTTCATACATCTTAGTAACTAAACTGGATTGCAAAGTATGTCCAAAAAGAAGGATTAAAATAAGATTTTTTTCTACAAAATTACAGAATCTAAAAATCTGTATATATTGTGCATTCATTACTTAAGAAAATATCTTAATGTGGTAAAGATAGAAAAAGACATTCAAAAATTTTGTATAAATTTAAGCATTTCAAATTCACTCCTAGAAATAGCCCTAAATAGCACTCACCAACAGAGGAATAATTTATAGCTTTGGAGAACATTTTTATACAATTAGTTATTAGTTTCTGCATACTGCATTCATATATTATGTTAGTGACTTATTCCATTGTACTTTTTTAAGTAATATCAAGAGGCTATCATTTCCAAAGAGCCATCCCAGCTGTGTTTATTTGTTCAATTATCCATATCTTCTTGCCATTTTTACATTTTACTCTTAAAAACTCCTTGAGATTTGCCTTCAAATTTCTTCAGACACTATGTCATAAAAACCTTTAAAAATGAGCATGCTATATATATTTTATGGATCTAAATAAAAAGATACCCGGATTGTAGGAATAAAATTATATAACTTTTAGCTAGGTGCAGTAGCACCCACCTATACTCCCAGCAACTTGGGAGGCTGAGGCAGGAGGGTCACAGGGCCAACCTGGGCAACACTGCGTGACCCTGACTCTAAAAAAAATTTAAAAATAAACAAACAAACAAACAAAAATAACTATCACCTTTTTTCTTTTTTTTTTTTTTTTTTCAGGACAAAATCAAAAAGAAAGAAAGAAATCCAGCCCTCTGGATTGTAGAATATCAAACTTTAAGAGTTTTACGAGGCTGGGAGAGACAGATAATGCAGGTAGATTAGATTTATCTGAGGAATTTAGAAGATCTCTTTTATAAGGTAGGTTAAAGCTATAATGATTCTTCATAATGAACCCTGGTAATAAAGAGCAAGCAATGGCCACTCTTTATGACAGTTAATGGTTATTACCAGAATGAGGAAGACAGCTGCACTGGTCACTTGCTCCTGCAATTCCAACATTAAAAACACAGCACAGTGAAGACGCATATTGTTTTCTTGAATGTCAAAAGAAACACTGAAAATGTTTCACAAAGTAAAAAAAATTAATCATTGTTCCAAACTTTGTAACTAGTCCTATTCTTTTGTTTATATTTCCTGGTCTATCTTTCTTATATATAAACTATGCAGCCTACTTTCTTCGTATTATCTTTCTTTTTTTTTTTTTCATATCCAATGTAATTTTGGATTATTTTTTGAAAGATTTTTGCTATAAGCTTGCTGGAGAAACAGAGAGAGAGAGACAAAAATGAGAAATCACACCCCCGGGGGGGGGGGGGCATGGCCACACTGCAATCTCTTCTTCTCCATTTTCCTCTCTAGATTTTGGGCATGCATACACACATGGTCAGTGTGAGTTTCAAGTCTTAGGGTCCAAGACTCGAACCGTGGTCATGTGGTAGTCCAGTGATAGAGCCATTATGTGATCTGCTGGTCCCCATATCCAATGTAATTTTATAGTAACCACATGATGTACAGGCAGAAAACACTAAACTGATATCTGTATACAGAAAACAAACAGAACCCAATGAACCTAGATACTGACACCCTTACCTTCTGTCATCAGTCTAGAATACTGCATAATAAATGTTATGGTTACATTTATACAATATATGTAGATTGATCATGATCATGAAGAGGGCTGGATTTCCCTTAGTCTGTTGTTATCTGTAATTATGTGTAACAAAAGGTGTAACAAACTTGGACACTGATACTGCATACAATATTTTGAAAATCACCATTCTTTTTGATGGACAGTAGAATCTTTTATGGAGATAAATAAGTATGAACACATCTTTTGCCTTCTTCCTTGTGTTTCCCTAGAAATGTAAGATCTAATAGAACCAGATGAACTCCCATTTACTCAAAATGAAGGAAGGTGAACACTGACTTACAAAGATTGTGAGACATCAGGAATATACCTAGTAGCATAAACGAATATAGTAGAAACTCATGATAACAGATTATACAATTATTTCTTTAAATAAAATTTAGGGTTTGTTTTTTTTTAAGAAGACTATGAAGACAATATTTTGAAATTAAAAAAAAAAACATTTGTAAAGTCACCTGCTATGTTAAAGAACTCTGCTAATAGTGAAAGCCATTATTTCATAAAAATTAGAATAGAATCCTAAACTAAATTTCCAAATACTCTCAATCTCTAAGATTGCATAAATCAGGATTTTTTATGCACCATTGCTTACTTTAGTTATTCTTAACAGATCACTCAAGAAAGATAAAGAGCCATACGTTGTATACACTCTCTATGACTGTGACCATAAAGCAGTTCATCTGTTACAGGCTCACTGACCTTGCAAGTCATCTGTAAATGAAAAAATTCTTAACTTTCCCAGCCATAAAGTTGTGATTAGCTCAACTGTTCTCATAAATGTACCAAAATGACTCCATTAATGAATTTCATGAAAAAGAAGCTTGGGGCTTTATTTTTTTCTCCTACTCTTCACTTTGAGTTCTCCTATTGTAATTATACACAAAGAATAAATGTTTGGACAGTGACAAGACATAAAATAAAATGGAAGAATTTAGTGTTTATATTTAATTATTTAAAAGAAAAAGCAATATCAAATAACTGATGTTTTAAGGTACAGTGTAATCCTAACAACATGTACAACAAGAAAAGGAAGGAAGGAAGGAAGGAAGGAAGGAAGGAAGGAAGGAAGGAAGGAAGGAAGGAAGGAAGGTGCCAGCTCCATAGACTAGTGGCTAAGGGAGTCAGATCCCACACGATTGACCATAGCTGGAATTCCAGCCATAGGTGCTTGAAAAATATGCCAGGCATGTATGTTTACATGATCAAAATCTAGACAGGATAGAAAAATGGAGGAGAATGGATTACAGTATGATTATGTCCCATTGAGGGGTGCTTTCTTCTTCTGTCTCTCTCTATTTGGAAAACATGTGTGCCCTCTGTCAATTAAAAAATCAAAAATAAAAGAGGATGGAAGCTCTGAATAAACACACCAAAGTGTTAAGTAACCTAAAAGATTCCCAGTCTCCCATCGGATAGCATGAGGAGAGAGCTCAAATTAGGCTTCTGCTTGGTGTTTGAGACTCTAAATAACTCTGTTACCTCATCCACCAACCTCTGTGCTATAAAAAGAAAAGGGGATTTAGAATAGAAACCCTCTTGACCTAGATAAAGGTCTAGTATTATATTGTTTCTTGCATTCAGTTGTTCTGATACTATGACTCTTCATCCTTTACTCAATAATTATCTCATAGAAAAATCACACAGAACAATCCACAGATACCTCACTTTTTTTTTAAATTCATCAAAATCTTGAAAATAGACCTATTAGATTTCTACATGAAATACAGTTCATTGTTAAGGAATCTCCTGTGATTTAAAAGATTTTAATCAATTGATTAGTAATTTCACTTTATTCTTCACTCATTTTTTATTTTTTAAATCAGAGAGGATATTTCAGTTCCCTTCTAATATTTAACAGTGACCTACTCAAAATAATGAGAATTTCTTTTCTTTTTAGTAAAAGGCGAAAGATTTATGTGATCTGAAGAGAAACCAGAGTATTGAATTTCTTTTCTTTTTAGAACACAGAAAACAGATCCTCAAAAAGCCCTAACTTAAATAAGTATTTTTTCTTACCTGATATTAGCTGTATTTTGTTGATGCAATTTGCCTGTTATACAGAAAACTTCCAACCAGTCAAAACTTAATGCTCATGAATCTTTTCAGTATGTATATGGCAAAGGTCTTCTAGGAGGTTGTACTAGTCAAAATCCTCCAGGAAAATAAAAGTGCTAAAAAGTATGTCATAGAATGGGACCAGCAGATGGCATAAGTGCTACATTGCTGGACTCCAATGTAGTCAACTGCAGTTCGAGTCCCAGACCCAGTGGCTTAAACTCACACTGGGAACATATGCATGAGTGTCCAGGATCCCGAGAGGAGAATAAAGGAGAAGGGATTGCGGTGTAGCCATCATCCCTGGAGGCGGGAGGTGATTTCTCGCTTTCTGTCTCTCTTTCTCTCTCTGTCTTTCTGAAGAGCACATGCGCCCTACAGCAAAAACCTCTCCAAAAAATAATATATATATATATATTTATATACATATATATATATATTTATATACATATATATACACACATATATATACATATGTATATATTTATATATATATATATGTATATATATCAAAGATGATAGATAGAGATAGATTTATTACAAGGTTATAAGGTATTGGGTCAGACATTTATGAAGGCCGAGAAGCCCAATGACCTGTAGTCCGCAAACTGATAACTTAGAGGAAAGCCAGTGGTATTACTTAAAGGGTTGAGACCAAAAGAATTGATGGTACAGATTCCAGTCCATCTCTAAAGACCTGAGAATAAGGAGCATTGAGGACAGAAGATCAATGTCACAGCTCAAACAAGCAGAGAGGACATTTAACCTTCTTCCACCATTTTTTTTTTCCTATTCAGACCCTCAATAAATTGGATGGTGCCAACTCATAATGGGGTGAGCCATCTACTTTACTCAGTTCGATTCAAATGCAAGTCTCTTTTTTTTTTTTTTTTGAGAGGTTTTTGCTATAGAGCACTCGCCAGAAAGACAGTGAGAGACAGAGAGACAGAAAGCAAGAAATTACCCCCCAAGGGGATGGCCATGCCGCAATCCCTTCTCCTCCATTCTCCCCTTGGGATCTTGAGCACGCACGCACACATGTCCAGCGTAAGTTTAAGCCACTGGGTCCGGGACTCGAACCGTGGTCGATTATGTGGGAGTCCAGCGACATAGCCATTACACTAACTGCTGGTCCTGCAAGTCTCTTCTAAAAGCACTCTCACAGACACACCAGAAATAATGTTTAACCAGCTATGTGGGCATACTATGGCCCAGTCAGATTGACACATAAATTAACTATCACAGAGGCACTAATACACACACCCAGAAGGCTTAGTTGTAGCAAACATTTCATCCACCTTGCATATCCAGTTTGTTGAATATCACTTGTGTGTCATGCCAAATAATACTATCAATAGAATGCAATTTCTGGGGAGGATGATTAAATTTAGTCTTACCAATATCACAGTATGATGGATCAGGTATTATAAATAAAATAGACATGAAAACATAGCACTAGCAGTACAAGTCAGAAGAAACTACAAAGAGATTTAAACATCAAAAGAGCTTAGATATTTGAATTATCAGAAAAAATTTAAGAGTAATAAAAAATAAAATATTTAAATAAATAAAATATGAAATAATAAAATGAATAGGACATAAAAATTAAGAAAAGGACACTAAAAAGTGGAAGAACATCCCATGTTCCTGGATTGGCTGAATCAATATAATAGAAATGGCAATCCTACCTAAATTAATCTCCATGTTTAATGCAATCCCAATAACATTACAAGAGACTTTGTTCACAGATCTAGAAAAGACAATCATAGAATTAGTCTGGAACCTTAAAAGACCCCATTTTGCTAAAGTCATCCTGTACAAGAAGACTGGAGTAGGTGGCATCTCACTCCCTGACCCCAAAATATATTACAAAGCTGTGATGATCAAAAGAGCATGATATTGGCACAAAAATAGACATGAGGACCAATGGAACAGAGTAGAGACTACAGAAATAAACCCCAAAACATAGAGCCAACTCATCTTTGACAAAGGGTACTAGTCAATCCAGTAGGATAAGGGAAAACTCTTTAGCAAATGGTGTTGGGAAAACTGGGTATCCACCTGCAGAAAGATGAATCTGAACCCCTATCTGTCACCATTAACAAAAATCAACTCAAAGTGGATAAAAAATCTAAACCTAAGACTGCAAACTATAAAACTACTGGTGGAAAATACTGGGGAAACTCTGGGAGACATTGGGGTAGGCAAAGACTTCTTAAGCAAGATCCCCAAAGCACAGGCAATAATCCCCCAAATAGATAAGTGGGATTACATCAAATTAAGGAGTTTCTGCACAGTAAAAGACACTGATTAGTGTACATTGGCAATCCTTTGTATTGGAGAGAATTTTTGTTAACTGTGCCTCAGATAAAGGACTGATAACCAGAATACACAGGAAACTCAAGCAGCTTACCCATAAGAAAATGATTAACCCAATTAAAAGATGGGAAAATGAGCTGAATAAACAACTCTCTAAGAAAGACATATTAACAGACAAAAAGCATATGAAAAAATACTCAACATCCCTCATTGTAAGGGATATGCAGATCAAAACCACAATGAGACACCACCTAATCCCAGTGAAAATGGTGAAGAATAAAAGAAAAAAAAAATGATAAGTGCTGCACAGAATGTGATGAAAGGGGGACACTCCTAGACTATTGGTGGGAATGTAAATTGGTTCAGCCACTGTAGAGAATGATATGGAAGTTTCTCAAAGACCTTCAAATAGAACTAGCATATGATCCAGAAATTCCACTCCTGGGACAGGAGAGCACTCAGTCAGAAAAGCACTTGCACATTTGCAGCCTTATTCATGATTGCTGAAACATGGAACCAACCCAAATGTCCACAAACAGATGAATGGATTGAAAAATTGTGGCACATATACTCCATGGAATACAATTCAGCCAAAAAAAAAAAAAAAAAAAAAAACACAAGGCCCTGGAATTTGATAGAAAGTGGATGAATATGGAAGATTTGTTGCTGAGTAAAGCAAGTCAGGCTATGAAAGAGAGACATTGCATGTCTCCATTTAACAGTATTGACTGTCTGTACTCTGTGGTAGAGACTGAAAGACTGAAGAACATAAAAGCATTAAAAATTGTAATGGACACCAGGGAAAAAGTGAAAACAGAGTGTGAGAGGGGAAGGGCATAGGAAATTTGGAGAAAAAATGGAGAAGTAAGACACTTGTGGAACATAGATAAAGTTTAGTATCCGTTGACAAGGATGTGTATGGTGTTCTCAACTGGGTGGACTGAGGTGTATATCATGCTGGGTAAACTCTCTTCACAATCTAAATGATGTATAGCGATTTCATGTATAAATAATAATTTAATTTCATGTATGAATAATAATTTATTTTAAAATAAGAAAATCATAATAAAAAGCTTAAGTCTAAAAATTGAATATTTTTATCAGAAAAAAATTATGAATATAATAAAATAATTTTAGGACTGAAAAAATACAATTCTTCAAATAAAAATACTTGAAAGAACAGGGTATGCAACAGATTAAACATAGCTAAAGAGAGGTTTCATGTACATTGTGTTAATCCTGTATAATTATCCAACACAGGGAGAAAAGAAAACAGGTAATATGAAAGAGAATGTAAGATATATAGGGAATAAAATAAGATATAACATAGCTAATCCTATTTCACAAAGAATAGCTCAGCAGTTAAGGCTGTTCGATCCCACATGGTCAATGGTGGTTCAAATCCCAGCTGCAGTGGCTTGATAAACACAACAAACATGTGTGCAGGTGTGCTCAAAATCTCAATAGGAAAGAAAAATGGAAGAGAAAAGACTGTAGCATAACCAGGTCCCACTGAGGGGCATTTTCTCTCTCTCCCTCGGGAGTGCACACACTTTCTGGCAAAAAGAAATAATAATAATGAAGAAAGAAAAAGGAGAAGGAAGAGGAAGAGGAGGAGGAAGAAGGGCAAGAGGGGGAGAGGAAAAGGAAAAGGAAAGAGGGGTATGGGTGGCAAGGAGAAAGATGGAAGGTAGAAGAAAGAAGGAATGAATGAAATAGAAAATGAACAGTCCAAAGAGAAGAATAACAAAACTATAAACTGGTTCCTTGGTATAAAACTAATAAAATAAAGAAAATAATTAAGAAAATAAGAATACAGATACAAAACAAATGCTATTAGCAAGGCAAAGGGAAATTTACAGATTCAATAAAGATTTGAAGTCATTAAGAAATATCTTGATTAACTTTAAAACAATAAATTTGAAGAAATCTTAGATGAAATTTAAAAGTCCCTAGGAACCAACAGATAGCCTAAGGGTTACATCACTGGGCTTCCACATAGTCGACTGTACTTCAAGTCCTAAACCCAGTGAATAAAAACTCACACTGGGGAACCAGCAGTTAGCGTAATGGCTATGTCGCTGGACTCCCACGTAGTCGACCGCGGTTCATGTCCCGGACCCGGTGGCTTAAAACTCACGCCGGGCACGTGTGCGTGCGTGCCCAAGATCCCGAGAGGAGAATGGAGGAGAAGGGATTGCGGCGTGACCATCCCCCCTGGGGGGTGATTTCTCGCTTTCTGTCTCTATGTCTCTCTCTGTCTGTCTGGCGAGCGCACGCGCCCTACAGTGAAAATCTCTCTCAAAAAAAAAAAAAAAAAAAAAAACTCACACTGATGGACAACAATATGGAGGTTAACATATAACACAGATCTACAAATAGAGGTACAATATGATCCACCAATTCCACTCCTGGGTATATACCCAAAGGACAGGAGAATGCTCAATTGGAAAACTGCTTGTTCATTTATGTTTATTGCATCATTATTCACAATTGCTAAGATACAGAACCAACTCAAATGCCTAAGAGCAGATGAATGGATTAAAAAAGTGTGGCACATATACTCTATGAAATACTACTTAGCCATAAAAAAAAAAAGATCCTGGAATTTGATAGAAAGTGGATAAATGTGGACGATTTGTTGCTGAGTGAAGTGAGTCAGGCTATGCAAGAGAGACATTCTATGTCTCCACTTAACATATACTGACTGTCTACACTCTATTGTAGAGACTGAAAAACTGAAAAACAGAAAAGTATTAAAAATTGTAATGGACGTCCCAGACCCCGTGGCATAAACTCACGCCAGGCACATGTGCGTGCATGCCCAAGATCCTAAGAGGAGAATGGAGGAAAAGGGATTGAAGCATGGCCATCCCCCCTGGAGGGTGATTTCTTGCTTTCTTTCTCTCTATATTTCTGACATACTCACCCTATAGCAAAAACCTCTGCCCCCCCCCCCCCAAAAAAAAAATGACATACATATTGACTATCTGCACTCCATGGAAGAAACTGAAAGCTTAGAGGATATAGAAGCATAGAAAATGATAATGGATACTGGAGACAGTGTGAAAGGAGGGTGGGAGAAGGGGAGAGTGTGAGGAAAGAAACTAAGGAGAAAAATAGAGAGGCAAGATATGTATACACAGAAATGGATTATTATCTGTTCATGATAATGTAGACAGTATCCTCAACTGGGCTGGAGTGAAGTGGATTCATATTAGGTAAACTTACTTTACAAGCTAAAGGATATATAGTGATTGAATGTATAAAATAAAATTAAAATTAAAAAAACAAAACAAACAAAAAAAAAACTCATGCTGGGCTTGTGTGTGTGCATGCCCAAGATCCTGAGAGGAGGATTGCATGGACATCCCCCACCCGGGGCGGGGGGGGTGACTTCTTGCTTTCTGTCTCTCTGGCAAGTTCACATACCCTACAGCAAAAATCTCTTTAAAAAAAAATCCCTAATAGGATGTAGCAAAACCAACCTAAAGTAAATAAAAAGACTTGATAGTCCTATAAACATAAAGAAATTTAATTTGTAATTAATACTTCCATAAGCAACATCTTAGGCCTGGTTGATTGCACATATTGGTTCTATTAACTTTTCTAGATCATTGAGAAAAGAAGATAATAACCAATACATTTAATAAAGCCAGTAAAAATCAATAAAAACAGGAAATATAGGCATGAAAAAGGAAAACCTATAGAGCAAACTCATAAGTTATTTGATACATACAGATGTAAATATCCTAAACACATTAGCTAAGGTGAAAAGAATAAAATGAAAAAATTTTTGTTTGCTTATGCTGCCATTCCCTTCTAGATGTAAAAAGAACTATTTCATAGAAAATGGTTTAAAATAATTCTATATGGGGGCCAGAACCATAGTCTGGTGGTTAAGATGAGCTGGATCCACAGGGCTGACCACAGTTGAAATCCTGGCCTCGGTCGCTTGGAAAACATACCAGATACATGTGTGTACATTCCTCAAATCCCAAAAGGTTGGAGAAAAGGAGAAAGAGGGATTACAGAACAACCATGCCCTATTAGGCAATGCTTTCACCTTCTTCTCTATGTTATCTCCTCTCTCTCTCTGGCAAGTACATGTGCCCTCTAGCAATTAAAAAATAGGCTACACTTTAAACAGAGGGAACTTGTGTAAAAGCGATGGGTATGACATTAACTTTTTATTTGACAAATTTATGTATAATCATTCTCTAACCTTATATACATATTATTTTTTTCTATTTTTTCATATCAGAGCTTATCTTTTATAACCTGTGCCAGATCACAGAAAAAGATTAAAGCTCTCCAAATTACTTATAAAATTAGCATAAGCTGGATACTAAAGCCTGACAAAAATAACACAAAGGGAGATAATTTCAGGCTAATTTCATCTTCAAGCATAGATGTATTTGTAGTGCCTGTTGAAAGAACACAAACCTAAAATGATGGCAGGTTGGACTAAAGTGACAGTGCAAGAAGCAGCAAAAAAATTATCATAGTATGACTTTTTAAAATTAGAACAAATAAGACTTGATGATGGAGTGGACATGAAAGAAAGTGAAATCAATAATAACTTCAAGGTTTTTGGTATGGGCAACTGAAAAAATTAACATCATCTACTGAAACTCTCAAGATCATAGAGGAGCTGATTAGCAGGGTAGGAAGAAGGGTAGGAAGCAGGTATTTGACCTACTAAGTTTGAGATGCCTAGTATACAATTGAGTGCAGGTGCCACAGAGGCAGTAGAAATGTAATGGAGAAATAAATGTGGGCATCCATTATACAGATTATTTAAAGTCCAGAGATGAGACACCATTGCTGATGAGTGGAATGGGCATAAAAGAAGTCCAAGGGCTGAAACTTGGGTTCAGGAGGAGGGAACAGCAAATGAGACTGAGAAGAGGCAGATAGGGTAAAGTCAGGAGATAAACCAGAAGACAGTAATGCCCTGTGAGCTCAAAGAAAAAAGCATTTCAAAATGGAGGAAGTAGGCCCAGGTGCCTTGGTGGCATAGGTAGTGGCATACTGGTCTGCAGTGTGGGAAGCCACATTTTCCACTGCATGTTCAGGTCCTCAGTCATCCTGGCACATGTGCCCACAGCATCCTGACTTGCTAAAGAGCTGGAGGAAGGGGGTTACAGTGTAATAAAATCTAACTAAGGGTGTTTCTATTTCTCTCTCTTTCTCTCTCTCCCTTTTTCTTTCTGTTCTATGTGCATGTGCTCTCTCATGACAGAAATACCATTAACTTATACAAAAAAATGAGAGAGAGAGAGAAGGAGTAAACACGTTGAAATCAAGACTGAGAAAGAACTGGCAATTGAATTTATGAGTGTCTTCTTTCATTAAAAAGTGAAGTCACTGTAGACATGGATAAAAAGCCATATCAAGGAGTATTAAGAAGAAACACCTCATTGAAGTGATGTTAATACAAAGAGGTATATGAGGAAGTGGAAACTGCACATAGATATAACTCTTGAGAAATTTTCCTGTAGAGACCCAAACATAAGTATTGTGCACAGAGAAGTGACTGTCAAAGGAAGCTACTGTGTTGTTTTGTAGTTGTTGATGGCAGTGCTCTTGTCATTATTAAAATAGGAGAAAAAAATAGCATGTATAAGTGTGCTTGTGTGTGAATGAAAATGACCCAGGAAACAAAGAAAACTTCATTTTTTATGAGAGAAAGAGGACAAAAGTAATATATTTTCCTCATCAGTAGCAAAAATTAGAGAACATGGTTTCCCTTGCATACATTCAGTTCTAATTTGAATAATAAAAAATCTTAAGAAATTTTAATTTCCTATGGCATTTTCTTTAAATGCTGTAGATGTCTTTGGATGCCTTCAGTAGAATGAATTTCATAATTCTACAGGTTCCAGTTGAGCCCTATACAGATGACTCCATCCCAAATTTATGACTTGTCTCTAGGGTTGGCTCAGTGTCTCATTGAAAGCGTGTATCTTCCCAGACTTGACTCCTAATTTTCCCAGTGAGTAATTCTGAGTGTTAATGTCAACAATACCCTCCCCTCAATACATTAATGCACCCGCGTATCCACATACAATTTTTTCATCACTCTTCTGCACATGAACTATATTCACTGCATTGCACTGCATTGTCATTATTAAAATGGGAGGAAAAATAGCATTGCATTAATCTCATAATCAAGGGAAAAAAAATCTAGACTTTGTTTTTTGCATAGAATGCAAGTACCTCCTATTTCAAGGCTCTACGAACTCCAAACTCTTTAACATCTGATTTTGTCTGAAATAGAGATTTTTGGAACAGCATACTCACTATTACATGTGACTATTTTCATGTTTATACTTTCTAGGAATGTAATTTGCCCAATGCCAATACATGTTCTTAAAATGAAAAACTAGTTTTTGTGGTGATATCTATCTCTGACATCTACAAGAAAATTTTTTCTCAGGAATTTGGAAAAGAAAATGGTATAGATATTAAATTCTAACCTACTCATTTCACCATAAATCTTTACAATGATTTCTAGTTTTCTAAGACCCTATAATTGTTTTCTAACCAAATACAATCCTGCCAATTTTTCTGCATAAGTGTAAACACACTTAGTTTACCAACATGATTAAAGATAATGTACTAAAGAATGTGAACTCAATTGTTACTCAAAGGACACACTAGATCATACATCAGTTCATCACTGGTTAAGCCCTAGCATCAGAATGTGATGGCTGTATGCTTCTCATAAAGCTGCTGCTCCAACAGACTTCAGTCTGATTCAGTCTACAGTCAAAGAGAAAATGACAAGGAGAATAATGAGTAGCTGAATGAGAAGATGAGATCAAGGGAAAACAACAACACAAAACAACACAACACAAAACAAAACAAAAACAGAAAAACAAACAACAGACATGATATAAAGAAGATAAACACCAGAAATCAAATCTAGGAAACAAATCAGGTCAAGGACATGCTGTTAAGCCCATAGTCAGATTATATATAGTAAGGCCTCATCCATTTAAGATCCATTTATTCATTCATTCATTCATTAAACATTCATTCATTCATTCATTCATTTATTCATTCAACAAGGTGTCAGGCATAATGTGTTAAAGTTATGAATCTGAACAAAATAGGTAGAATGTTTATCTTCAGAGAGTTTATATTCTAGGGAAGGAGATGACAAATAAAAATACAAAAATTTATATAAAAGATAATAGCACATTGCAATAAATCCTAAGGAGGAAAATGAAGCCATAGGAAATGATGTAAAGTTAAGAGAGCTGCTATTTTACCTAAAAGGGTTGGGACAAGTTTCTTTGAGAAGGTATTGTTTTAATAGACCTGAACTAAATGAGGTTGTAAGCAAAGAGCTATTTAGGGAAAAGCATCCCAATCTGAGGGAACAGCAAGAGCAAAGCTCTTATGGAGATACATGTGGCTGGTTCAGATAATAGAAAAGAGCCAATGACAGTGTAGGGGAGGAGGGGAGAGGAGGACTACGCATGAGATGGAAC